>NC_068366.1:29201889-29396889 GCF_020536995.1 Dreissena polymorpha | reverse complement strand
AATACCTTGAAATCCTATGGACCTGACCTTATTCATCCTAGAATTTTGAAAGAATGTAGAAGCAAACTAGCCGTTCCACTTAGTAATACAATGATTTTCAAACTATCTTATGAAAGTGAGACTGTTGTTGAAGATTGGAAAACTGCACATGTGAAGGCATTGTTTAAGAAAGGTGCCAGAGATGAAGCTGGTAACCACAGACCCATAAGTGTGACTTGTATACCTTGCAAAATGATGGAAAAACTTGTTAGAGACTGTATAGTTTCTTACATGAACTCAAATAACATGTTTTCAAATTCTCAATTTGGTTTCCGTTCTTTACGTTCGTGTGCTCTACAACTTTTAGACGTAATGGAAAAATGGACTAATTGGATAGACGAGGGTAATAGCTTTGATTGTATTTATTTTGATTTTGGCAAGGCATTTGATACAGTACCGCACACACGATTGATGAAGAAATTAGAGTCTTATGGTATAAATGGCAAAATTTTGAACTGGGTAAAAGCTTTTCTTACTAACAGGAAACAACAAGTTATTGAAAATAAAAGTGAATCTGAATGGTGCAATATTACCAGTGGCATACCACAAGGAAGTGTTTTAGGGCCCACGCTTTTCCTGGTTTACATAAATGACATTGAGGACTTAATTGAAAGTACCATTAGACTTTTCGCAGACGATACAAAACTATTCAACCTTGCAAAATTACAACAAGATACGGACCAAATTCAATGAGACAATGACAAATTATGTAAATGGAGTGACACTTGGCTTTTGAAATTTAACACTGAAAAATGTGGAGTAATGCATTTTGGAAAAAATAACCCAAAAAAGACATACCTGCTTGGACAAGGATCTGAAAGAAAGGGAATTTCAAGTAAAATACAAGAAAGGTATTTAGGGATTATATTCAGTCCTGATTTAAAATTTAGAGAACATATGAACCAGTGTATAAATAAAGCGAACAGCAAGATAGGACTAATTAGAAGGACTTTTCTTCACATTACTACAAAACAACTAAGGAAATTATACAAGTCGTTTATCAGACCTCACTTGGAATATGGTAATATAATTTGGTACCCACGATTCAAGAAAGATATAGAAATTGTAGAACGAGTACAAAAACGTGCGACTAAATTAGTATACTATGTTAGACACTTACCATAAATTGAAAGACTTAAAATATTGAAAATACCATCTTTGTCATATCGTCGTTTCCGTGGAGACATGATCGAAGTTTTTAAACTCTTGAATAAAAAAGAAGACATTGAATTTGACAGATTTTTTGAAATGAACAATACTACGACAATGGGTCACTGTTTAAAACTCAAGAAGAAATCTTGTAGAAAGGACACCAGAAAATACTTCTTCTCTCAGAGAGTGATAGATCCATGGAATAATCTACCGGAATTCGTTGTTACAGCGCCATCCCTTAATACCTGTAAAAACAGATTGGATAAATACATGGGAGATAAAATGTACTCAGTTATACCGGAGACTACCTGGGTTAACGAACATGAGGAGGCTATAAGAAGCTGATCCAGCTTGCGGCCCTAACCGGATATGTATGTATGTATGTATGTATGTGACTGCTGAAAGCTGTACTGTGCCTGTGGGTGGGGAACTTGCACTTGTGTTTCGGGTAGAATTTCCGCTTCGGTCTGGTGTTGTTCCGGCTGGCTAGGGGGCTGCGTTGACGAAAATGTGGCCGTGCTGGTGACAGAGTGTTTTCTACCTTGAATTGGTTCTGCATTTGACCATGGGAGGCAAGTATGTTGGAACATTTTTTCTGTTGCTCATGACTTACATTTGAGTAATTTAAAATTGACTGTACATTCTTGTGTCCAGTGACAGACATAATTTCAGTGGCTGGAATGTTGTGTTCTCTAAGTTTTTGGAGCAGGTGCTTGCGAGTGGAATGATTGGTCAGGCATTTTTCCACTGGTAGCACGGATTCAGTTGCCATCATCCTGAGCATTTTGCTCAATTTATTCATCCCAATTTTTTTGACGAATGAACCATTGCACGCTTTCTTTGTGATCAGACTCGGACTCCTGCTTCATTATTGTATTTGGAGCGAGATAGAATGGGTCGTTCACATCGCAAAAATTGGCTGGGCGTTTCTGCGCATAAATTTTGTACAAAACAACTGGGTTTCTGGGGTCATTTTCATTGGTGGCAAACATTTTCGGGTTGACTCTTCTAACATCGCTTAAGTTTTCTCCAGTTCTAGTCTTGGTTTGACGTTCATTGAGCTCCAAGAACTCGGTCCCATCAGAAGATATTTTCAGTTTAATATCCCCCATCTGTTTGGAAAAAAAAATTAATTTGGAAATATTACAGTAATTTATTACTTATTATTTTATGCTTTCCGGTGGTTTATAGAGAAATATCAGTGAATTAAAACTAATAATTTCACTGTTTCAAACAATAAAAATTAATAGTGAAATGTATTGATAATTTTCACTGTTTACTGTGAAATGATGTCATTTCTTTGACGAAATGATGTCATTATCCCAGCAAAATTCTTTAGTTAAGCTCGTTCGTTAACAATGAATATTAACTGTGAAAAAAGCATAAAATAAAAAGAAAATGTTTTGGATTCGTTGATTTACGATTTTAATTCACTCGTGATCATAGAAAATATATATTTTCACTTTATTGTGGCCACTTGTGCGCCACTCGTGAAAATATTATTTCCCCAAAAAACTGTCGTCCGCTACCTTAACAATCACGTGCGGAATGGTACAAAAAATATACTGTCCAATTTGCGCAGTATGCAGTTTTCCTAAAATTTTAGTTATTAACAGACGACCAAATTAATGAATTTTTATATTAAAATAGTTCATAGTTCTACTTCATATAAATTGTTTATGTTTGAATAGCTGTTTCAGTATAATAAAATAAATATTACATGTAAATTTGTCAACTTTTGGTAAAATACTGTCAACCGAGGTGAAGCGGTGGTTGAAATTTCCTCAAGTTGATAAATTTACTGTCACCCTGTCTGACATGAACTGTAATATTTATATAATATTTAATTTGTTGCTGTGTTTTTCAGATTTTTTTTGTGAAACCAAAACTTACTTTATGCAAAACAGCGAAGTTTTTAATTTGTTGTTTAATTTAATTTAAATTCTGGTATTTCAGGTATCAAACTGATTATACCTAAGGCTGTATTGTTCCTTCGTGCCACGCAAACCAAAATGCAAGCAGATGTTTAGCCACACGGTGTGGACAAGAGCTTTTGGACTGTAAGGACCTAGGACACCCTTCTGCCACATTATATCTATTTCATGGTCGGTAAGTACGTCTGCCTTACATGGCCGGTTGCCCTTTCCCTAATAAAAGCAAAGAGGGTTTAGAAAAAGAAAAACCCATTATTATTTATAGCATTAGAATCGTAAAAAATATTTCTTTATTCGTCCTTATTTCTAGATTCACGCAAAAAAATCCCAATCAACTGAATTTACGCACAAAAATTCCAGATTTGTTTGGTCCCAGGTACTTTTCCAAAAAGGCATTAAATTTGCTGTAAACTGTGAAAATCACTGTTGGCCTAAAGAAATACTGCAGTCAGTATACAAAAATATTATCGTTTTGTCAATATATAACAAACTGTCATAGTTTTCATTTAATAATCCAGTACAGTGTTGAGTAATGAATTTATACCGGTATTTGCTTTCATTTAACCCTTTCAGTGCGGGAACCGAATTTTGAAGGCCTTTGTAAACAGTTTGGATCCAGATGAGACGCCACAGAACGTGGCGTCTCATCAAGATCCAAACTGTTTGCTATTCTGATAATATTCTTTGAAAAAAAATCGAAAAAAAATGCTAATTTTAGAAATTCAGCAGACGACATTTAAGCAGACGACAAATTTCCCAGCATGCAAAGGGTTAAAGTGGCTATGCACGATTTTGATGTGTGTTAAATTGTAATATATTGCTAAAAATATGTTACAATAACACAAAATAGGCAAGAACAACTATGCATTGAAGACAAATTTCATAAAATGCAGCAAAGCCAAATAAGCCCCCCGAGCCGATTGAAACTGTAGATTTTTCGTACATAATTTCCTACAATAAACCAAAGCATTTGTCTTTTTAATATGATTGCAGTTAGTGTTCTTGTGTGGTGTGAACAAATATCATTGCAGGAAATTTAAATGATTTGTAAAACTAAATGTAGATTCACAGCGTACATGCATGACATACGTACTGGCGAATTCGACTGTACAGACATTTTCGACTTCAGAATTAAATATCTGGCTACGCATTTTTCGACACATGTTCTTCTTATATTTTATTTTAATTTATATTAATTTTAAATATATGTATAATATGTTTTTTACACATTTAATACAAATTGATAAATATTTAACAAAATTATGCATTTCCATCTTTAAAAAGAAAGTTATTTTTACCTGCTTTTTCAGGCTTTTCTTTTTAGCATTGTAGGTTTCTCTTGTCATAGAAAATTGTGGCCCTTTCTCATTCATAATGCTAAAAGGGTATTTGTGTCTTTTCAGCTTCCGGTCCAGGCTACTGATGATGGCCCGGATACTTGTCGGCTCAAACTCTGTGCCATCTTCGCGTTGCAGGGATAGAATGAACGTTGCAATATGCTCGTCAAGGAAATCGACATCCAACTGATGCATTTCCCTGGTCTCACCCTTTGTCAGTAGAAACCTCTGGAACTTTTTTGTGTCATTTAATGTTTTTTTTTGCTGTGTTTTTGTTTTCTTCTTTTCTGATGTACTGTCGGACTTCAGAAAGCTCTATGTTTTTAAATTCATTTGAAATTGACTGGTTGAGATGTTTGGCTTCATTTTGAACTGTAACATTTGTGTTATTTTGATCATCACAATTTGACTCAGGGGCAATATTCTCAGTTAAATCCTCATCAAATTGAAGTGCATTTATTCCATATTTTTGCTCAAATTCTTCCAAACTGAATTCCACAGCATTTGAAAACAAACCATCCCATACTACATCAAAATCACCTGTTTCTTGGTTGAACATTGTTGTCAAAATTTATTTTACTAGAGTTGCGACACCTTAAGGGTTTCGCGTGATGGAATGAGTGGAGATATGAAATCAAATTGAAAAAAAAATTGGTACGAAAAAATATGTGGGTATGAAAAAAAACAAATTTGGGCACGAAAACAAATTTGAGTAAAAAAAAAGGGTACAAACAAAATAAGGGTACGAAAAACTATTTAGGTACGAAAAAATGGGTACCAATTAAAAAATTAGGTACGAAAAAATTCGGGTACGAAAAAAATTTTGACTATGAACAAATGGGTACGAACAAAATTTGGGTACGAACAACTTTGTGTACGAAAAAAAATGGGTATGAAAAAAATGTGGGTAGGAAAAAAAACAATTTGAATACGAAAACAAATTAGAATACGAAAAATATAGGGAACGAAAAAAATTAGGGTACGAAACTTTTTGGGTACGAAAAAAATGGGTACAAATAAAAGTTTGGGTACGAAACAAATTTGGGTACGAAAAAAATGGGTACGAAACAAAATTTGGGTACGAAAAAATTTGGGTACAAAAAACATTTGGGTACGAACAAATTTGGGTACGAAAAACATTTGGGTACGAAAAAAATGGGTTCGAAAAAAAATTGGGTACGAACAAATTTGGGTACGAAAAACATTTGGGTACGAAAAAAATGGGTACGAAAAAAAAATTTGGGTACGACAAAAATTGGGAACGGAAAACATTTGGTACGAAAAAACGGGTACGAAACAAATTTGAGTACGAAAAAAATGGGTACGAATTTTTTTGGGTACGAACAAATTTGGGTACGAAAAACATTTGGGTATGAAAAAAATGGGTACAAAAAAATTGGGTACAAAAAATATTTGGGTACGAAAAAAATTGAGTACGAAAAACATTTGGGTTCGAAAAAAAGGGGACGAAAAAAAGAATTGGGTACGAACAAATTAGGGTACAAAAAACATTTGGGTACGAACAAAATGGGTACGAAAAAAAAATTGGGGTATAAAAAAATTTGAGGACGCAAAAAATGGGTACAAAAAAAAAAGGTACGAAAAAAATATGGGTACGAATTTGTTTATATTTAAAATCAATTTTGAATTGTCTAGCGGGTGAATCGTCTTGTGGGGGTGAATTATCTTGGGGTTGCTATTAACACTACATGTACTTCCGGCTTATCCACGTGTTTATAGCGATTGCGCAATAAAAAACACCACTTTTTCGTCATTTTATCAAAAACTGGATTTTTCCCAGATATGACGAAAACGCCATATACATGAGAAATTTCAGCACAAGTGTCGGGCCAGTTTCAACACTCTCAAATCGCTGCTATACGCTGGAGCTTATCAAATTTTAGTTGCCATTATCATTTGTTCAATTGAACGTCCTCAAATGATGATGTCAATATAGCACTCATTCCATAAAAACCAGGAGTCAATGACCCCTGGACTGAAATTTTGAGGAGTCAAATTGAAAAATTCTGGGGTCAATTTTGAAGCGCGTTAATTATGTTTTTGTCTGTATTATTCAATTTTTTTAGATAAAAACATGCTCCAAGAGTTACACAATATCTAAAAAAGTTATACTGCGTTATTAAATAAAAATACCATGATACATAACACAACATATTTTAATGAATTGGTACACAAAGATGAGGACAAAATATCAATAATTTGTGCGAACAATATCGACTTTAAGTTTTTCAAAAACAAAACATGTTCATTTTACAACTTTTATTATTTCTATCACTATACTATGTTCAATAAATGCTCTTTAAAATCTACTTCATCATAACACATTTAAGTAATTTAAGATATGTACCTGTAGCACCTTTTCATCACATATTTATCTTGTTATAAAACTTATATTATCATCATCCCTATGATAGCTTTTGTACAAAAACACAATCTTAATGCATGGAACATCTAGTATATCTATTACGGTTTATCCGAATACTATACATTTCGGAAATATATACACAATGTACACTTAAGAATGCCTTACCAGTAGTAGTTTAACTTTAATAATCCAAAATTTCCTTGTTGTTATCTGGTTTAACAAACCTTATTTAATGTTTGTTAAATCCAGTTAATGCTATCTCCATTATTGAATCACCATTACTTGTAATTTGAATTGTTGTTGTTGTTTGAATCGCCATTTTTTAATTGAACGCGGGTTTAATGTTAATTTACAATACGTCCGCCATTTACAATGTCAAAGGTCAGACGTAGCAATTTAATTCTTCTCGGGTAATTTATATCTAATTGAGAAAATGTGTTTTCTTAATGTTTATGTGTAGTATTATGACTTGTGAGTATAAAAAAACAACGCCCCGGGTAGACCTCTATTCCCTCGATTATAGACCGAGTTTCAAATACTGAAACATTTATTTTGATTAGGAGCACAGGGGGATTTATTACCATGAAACTGGAGATGTTAACTAACTGACACACGGGTTAAATTTTCGATGCGTCAAAATGACGCACGGCAGAAAAAAGGGTTGCGTCAAAAATGAGTCATTTTTAATTTGCTCGCGTTAAAACGCAGGATTCTGCTTTTATTGAAATCCCTGGTCCAATATTTGTTTTGAAGTTAAATATGCATACCGATGTTGATGAAGATTAGACTAACAGTGTGACTTCTGTGGTATTAACATGCATTTTGTTTATTTAATATATTAACCAATTTTGTTAGCTCAAATGACCCAGTGTCAAACTTGGCTGAGATTTAATTTATACAAATCTTCTGACCAAACTTCATTAAGATTTGAGAATAAATTAAAGAAAGCGAAACAGTTTTTCAAATTCAGCCAAGACATCATAAGAACAAATGACCTGACCAAGTTTCTTGAAGGATGCACAGTAAATGTGATTTCTAGAGTGGTAACAAGATTTTACGTGTGTGTTGTTGTAGGTTATTTACAGGTCGTTCCCGCGTCTTCGTGACTACATTTGGTATCGACCTGCCCCTGTGATGTTTCAGGGGAGAGACACAAGATTTTACTATAGCAATTGGCCCATATAAGGAAAACTGCTACGCCCTCAACGGCCATGGTTTTAAACCGACAGAGCATTTTTAAGTATACCCAAAATTAATAAAACCTTATCTAACATTAGTAATTTGAATGACTATACATGTATTAAACACCCCAAAAAACTCATGAATGTAAAATCAAACCCCGTTGTTGTTTACTTTTCAACCCCAGTTTGTGACAAATAAATGGGTTTCTAAAATTTATCATATGGAAATGGTATATACAATACTAATAATTCAACTTGTCATAAAAAATTTGAGTGCACAATTATACTTACAGAGTATTCTGTCATATCTATTACCTGTCAATAATACCAGAAAGGGGAGTTAGACAGTATACAGTCTTGGCCAAACATGGCCGGACCGACGGTCACGTCCTGTAAAATTGTGTAAGGTCCGGCCTGTCTGTCAAATTTACAGGACTGATTGTCCGGTAAAAAAAACAAAAACAAATTCATAGGTTTGTTTATGGCTCTGAAAGTTTTCTGAGGTGCAAAAATAGTAATAGCGTCTTTATACATGTGCTTTTCCATACCAACGCTCTTTCTGCTGACGGAATTTTCCGAGGGCACCTGATTGGGTCTATTTATGTGCATCTTACATGTGTGGGTCAGGACGGTCCATATCCATGACGGCCTAGTCGCTTAACACGATAATCATAAATCTGATTATTACAATCTAAATGATGCAGATATCAATTTGTGTGGTTTTAATAGCAATAGTAATGTATAATAATGATCATTGTAATTCAAACCGTTATTATCTTGGCTATCAATGTCCACGCGTGAAACAGGCCGGTTGTCATTTATCGAGGCCGTTGTAAGTTTAGGCTGTATTGACCAGACTCATACCTGACATGCGCGCTAAGCATAGCTTAGTTAAAAAAGTATAAAGTACTTTTGTTTTGGAAATTGTTCTTAAGATATTACAAAGAAGAGATTCCTGTTTATATTAACTGTTAACATGCGTTCAGCATTAAAAAAAAAATAATTTCTAAACAAGACTAGTACCATGTATGGCGTGTATTATTATTTAACGTCAGATACAAATGTGTAACCTTAAAATTAATACCTATTCAATAATTTTATCATTTTATATCATAAACACCTTGATCCCGGCAATGAAACCAAGTTATTTTACTAACGATTATATTCTGTAGCCAGTAGGTCCTATAAAAAAAGAGCGGGTCCTGTATTTTTTCCCATTTTACAGGACCTTCTGTCCAGTAAATATTTGCCTTGTTTTAATTTGACTGAGCATATATAGATAGATAGAAAAACCACACGCTGCACATATTACAGGCTTTTGTATTGCTGATATTTAATTTCTTCTTTGCATATTCAATTGATAAAAAAACTCAAATGGATGTCTATTCTTAGTTTGCTGTCTTATTGTACCCTCAAATTATAAATGTTTCTTCAATGATTGAATTTTCAGAAACCTCATTCTTTAAAAGAAATTTTCTAAGTTATTTGGTTAAAGCCACACACTTTGAAATGAAATACATGTTAATCAATACATAAAGATGCAATTTGAAGGTGTGCAAAATTGTCATTACATCTATAGCCTTACATGTGTATATTCTAATTGGCATAAGTAAAATTAAATCTATAGCCTAGTTAGAAAGTAATATATTATTGTTTAAATGGTACCGCTTTTAAACCGAAAGTAGGATTTGTAGACATATACGTCTATTTCGACAAATGCAATTATTTGTAAGTTTTAAAGCGCAAAAAAGATTGATTTCTACCTTGTAATCACCAGATATATTCTAAATGTCATAGATAAAAATATGTTTATTATTTATACATAAATTTACTATGCCATGCAGTTAATTTTTAGGTGTGTGGCTTTAAGTCATTTACAAAGTTGAGCAAATATAATCATTTTTCTAAAAATAAATCATCCTCTGAAGCCCCCACTGAGATTCAAACTCAGACCTCTTTCCTCTGTGAAGGAAAGTATTCTATCTTGAAATACAAGGGCATGTAAGAGGAAAGTTAGCTATTTTAAATCTATCAACACATAGATTTGAACAATATTTATATGTTATTAAATTTTGCAAACAGCCCATAAGTTTATTTTTCACATGACCTTCAAAACAGAACAGACATCTCTGAATCTGCAATACATTACATTCCTAAGTGTTAACAAGGTAAATGTTGACGACTAACAACAGACGACAGACAAAAGGCGATCACAAAATCCAGAGTTTAAAAGAATTTACGATACACGAGATACGTATTTCATACTTTACAAGAGCGAAGGAGTCATAAAAAACTTAATTTATTATTAACAACACGCTTACCTCAATTTTAACTTTAACCCAATGCTTTAAACAATAAAGTTACAATGATATGAACTTCCATTTTCATTTCTTCCTTCCCTTTCTCATAATTTTTTTAAAACCACACTATTTTTTAATAATAAAAGTATTAAATGCTAACCATTCTGACCTTAAACACAATATAGGAAACCGTACATCCAACTTGTCGTCATTAAAGTCCAGAGTTTACATGAAATCATGTTACACGAGATATGTATTTCATACTACACTACGCGACCCGTGATTTTGCTGCAATTCTCGCATCACCGCATGTACATGTAACATATATGTATAGATTTACATTATACATTGCAATAATAAAGCTTTTGTTGTTGTTGTATACAATGGGCGTATTAGCTAAAATACTCCCGTTCCGACATGAATTTGATGAAGTAATGTCGGAAGCTTTAACGGCTCCAAATTAATATAACAGCGCAGAATGATCATGCAATAATTATTGAACATAACATGTAAACATTATTTAATTATATTCCAGGCCCGAATACACTACCACTTTTCAAATTCTATATTGTTGCCATATACATGTAGCACTGTCTAAAGTGAAAGTTGCATAGTGTTTCGTCATTGGACGGTTATAAATACCTTGTTTCTCTATACATGGTATTTGATTTAGACAAAACTAATAATTTGGTAATTTACGAGAAATATGATATAAGCTGTTTAAATACGCTCGTCCCACATTATGCACTGTACTCTTTACACTTCTGAAAAATGGCGTAGTCATATGGTTGTGTTAATGAAATTCTCAAGCATATTTACCGACATAAATGTTTAAGATTATTTTTTTCGTAAGTGAAGTGGTAATTATGTTGGATTATTTGATAATTGTGAACATTAGAAAAACGTTATGTATACAGTTATCGATACAATTCGGTTTATATGCATGAATTGCTGAATCATCGATGTCACCGATATCCACTGCAATCACGGCAAATCACCGCAAAACTGAGGGGAATCAGGGCGAAGATTATCTTGCTCTCGCGCGACGGCAGAGTGATGAATCACGTGAAATCGCGGTGATTTTCCACTCAAAAAGCAAACTGTCTACCTTGACTCCGCAAATTAGGCAACAACAACCGGTCACGTAGTGTATACATTGTATATACAGAAGCGAAGGAGTCATAAAAAACTAAATTTAGTATTAACGACACGCTTACATTTACATCAATTTTAACTTTAATCCTTTGCTTAAAACAATAAAGTTACAAAGATATGAACCTCCAATTTTGGTCATCCTTCTCTTTGTCAAAATTTATTATAAACCACACTATTTTTTTTTAAATTTGTGTATCAAATGCTAACCATTCTTACCTAAAACATGATTAAGGAAACCGAAATCTTGACGCAGCGCGTTATTTTATTCTTATGGAAGATTAAATTATGCATGACAAAAATACAATCGGAAATATTTTTACAATCTTTTGAGGCTTTAAAAAAGATTTTACTGTTAAATAAAATAACACGTCTGACTTGTCGTCATTAAAATTCAGAGTTTGAATGAAATTACGTTACACGAGATACGCATTTCATACCATATAAGAGCAAAGGAGACATAAAGAACTAAATTTAGTATAAGCGACACGCTTACCTAAATTTAAACTTTAATCCAATTCTTAAAACAATAAAGTTGCAAGATACAGTAACATGCACGCACTTCCATTTTCTGTGATTTTTTTTGCGTTCCATTTCTCAAAATTTATTTACAACCACACTAATTCTTAATAACATTTGTATCAAATGCTTAACATAACAAAGCCGTAATCCTGTCGCTGTAAGTTATTTTATTCCTATGAAAATTAAAATTATGCATGGCAAACACAAAATCCAAAATAATTTTGGATTCTTTCTATGCTGTAAAACATATTTAACTGCACGACTGACTTGTAGTCATTAAAATCCAGAGTTTAAATGAAAATACGCCACACGAGATATAGCTGTATTTCATATCAATTCATGTGTGCTGAACAAAGGGGCAATTATACACTAGGCTTACAATGCTCAAACCAAAAGGTTCCAAATTGTTGCAAACAAATAAATTGAACATTCACATTTATCAATTATAATTACAAGCTATTTGTTTTTGTACTGCTATAAATTGTGGTGTGGTCAACCTATGAGAGAATCAGGTGAACCACTGCCCTAATCAGAAATCAGTCTGAATTAATGTTACTCAGCTTTACATATTCTACTAATTATTAATTAAATAAAAAAATTAAATATTGACAGAACCTTGTCAAGTTGACGATGCTTATAATTTGAGAAGTTAATGATTTATAATCATCGAGGGGGGTATTCCAGACGTAAAACATTGCATCATTACATGGAAAACAGCTGCACAACTGTATGCGAAAAGGTAAAACAGTATATTCTATCGAGAACTAACTTGCATAGCAACGTCCGAAATGTGCAAACTCCGACATCTATTTCGATATTTATAAATTCAAGATATAACGTTAACCAAAGACCTATAGATTACACAGATTGGAAACTTCGCGCCTTATCGGGCTATCTCTCGGCGGGGTCACGTGGTCGAGAAACTGATAAGAACACTTGGGATCAGCAGACGATTTATTCCATGAATCAATCGGAGTAGTCCGGAGATAGCCGGTGTATCACGATTGCGATAAGATAGCGACGCGTCAGTAGCAACGGCTACGATTATCGAGCAAAGTTATGCGAAAATGTTACGGCGCTGTAGAAAGGCGGCTGTAACTTGGTCAATAATGATCCGATTTTCATAAAATAAAGTTTCATAGAAACATGAGTAATTATGTTTTTATAAAATCTCGATTTTATTTACCTACAATAAGAATTTATAATGCCGCGATCATTGAAGCAATTGCGCTAAGAACTTCCAAATCGCGGCGAGAATGCTGTTGAATAATTTATTTGAAAGGCTTTTGCTGATAAAATATTCTTGTATAATTTGGTATTTCAGACAGTTAAAACCTTATAAAATATTATTATTTCAAAACGGATAGATATATGTGGACACATAGATCTAGGTCTCTGATTAAAACAACATTACAGTATAATAAATGCTATGATCGTTCGATCCAAAACCGGGTTTAGTTCGACTTATTTCAATATTGATTGTGTAGATTTTTTTTCAATTGTTTAATTCTCTTTTTATTTAGATCTTATTGATGAGTTATAGGTTATTAAAGTTTTGTTTGTAATCCAGTTTTTTTTCTTTTGGTTATTGAATTAAGCTTTCAGTATCGTGGGCTAGGATTTCGCGAAAAGAAAAAAACAAAAACATTTCACGCGCGTGTTAATCGTCGAATCAATTAGCGAACTGAAGATGCTTTGAGTGTTTTTTCTTTACCCTTGATAATTAATTAAAAGAAGGGATTCTTACTTCAATTATCAGTTTGCGTTGTTGATTGATTTTAATTGTGTGATCAGTGGCCGCGGCCGGCGAATTCATTCTTTATATGTCATTGTGATGTCCAATTAAGGTAAGTCTTTGTTGTGAATGTGTTAGATTTTAATATACTTGTTTATAATAGTACGTTATAAACACAATGAAATGCTGTATAAAACTGTTTAAAAAAAGGCTATTCTCGATTGTGTATCTTATAAGTTGGACATACTAGTACATATTTTGGATTTTACATTTTTTAAATTCTGTATCATTTGTGCAATCATGTCGCGTAAGAGAGACCCTGATTTTTTCGCTTGGAGTGATAGTGATTTAGACCTTGATGAGCTTTTTGAAGGGGACTATACTGACAATGACTCTGTTTGTACTGATAAACATAGTGTTAGTGTTGATAAGAAAGATATATATGTGTGTCCAATTTGTTCACGAGAATACAAGACTATATCTGGGTTCCGAGGTCACGTAACGAAAAAGCATGACGAGAACTTTAAAGGTATGGCATTTTTCTTCATTTCTTCAAAGAACAATTCTCACAATATATGTGTATCAAACAGGTATTTCCTGCTCAGCAGCCACGTTATAGTTCCAAATTATTTGCAATAGATTTTATATCCAGTACTAGCATAGATTAGGTTTATAATGGCATCAGTCTAAAAGTCTGCAAATCTTTAAATATAATATAAGTGATTTGCTTTTATACCGGAGGGGGGGGGAGTAGTTCTGATTAAAAGAGACAGGTTTCATCTGTTAAAAATGACTTTAATAATGGCATTCATTAAAGTATCACATGATGAAAAAACTGTATCAAAAAATATATATATTCCATACTTCGCGAAAGCTGTCTGTCCCCAGTGGACATGTTTGACAAAATTTCTTTTGAGCAAGCTGACAGATTTTAGGAGCTAGTTCAAATGACTGTCTGGAAAAATTAAAGAAAATAAAATTTATATAAATACTTTGGTCTGATGGTTTAATGGATCCTGTCAGACCGACTGTCTGGAAGATAGCCAAGTGTTGTGTAGACAATGAAATTGTAAGGAAAAAGTTTGAGGACCTAATGTTGGAGGTGTTCAATGGAAGTAGTTGTGCATCAACCTCAGAAAGAGAAACCATCTTCAGAAAACTACATGAAAAAAGGTTGAGCTCTGCAGTGATTGAAGACCTCACAAAAACTATAAACAATGAAACAACTAAACATTCTGAGGAGGCGGTGAACAATTTCATTCAAGATTTTGTTCTTGAACTTGTTGGGGAAATATTTAAGAGTTTTGTGGAATTGTGCGCGCAATCATCCAAAAACACTAGTGAAGTAATCAGTGAAAATGACTCGAAAGTGCTTTTCTATATATCTGGATATTTAATCAGTGCTCTTCTGAAGAGGTATAGCAAGGTAAAAAATCCAACTGAAAGAGAACATAAGAAAGATGTTATAAAGAGTTTAGTGAACAAATCCTCAGAGAAAACATTCACGGAAAAGTACAGCACAATGATAGACTACAAGAACTGTGGTGGCTTGAAAAAAACCAAGTGACAATTTCTTTTTCATGATACGCGAGTTTGAAAATGTAGTGCGAAAATCAGTGGACCATGAAAGCATTCATTCGAAGTCTTTCTTCAAAGATGAATTACGTGAAGAAATTGTTGACTCATTTATGGTAAAGCACTATAGCTGTGATCTGTTTGAACTTGTGGAAGATGATAATGAAAGAGAGAGCTTTCTTGAAGATTGCATAAACCTATTTCTTACTGTAAGAGGTTTTGCAATTACAAAACTAATAAATAAGAAAACTGAGAAAAGTGCAAAAAAATGAAAAGAAAACATCCGCCAGCATGAGAGATGCTTTAAAGTCACTGAATACCGGTAATTTGAAATAAACTGGGACTATAGGTCTGTACCAGAAGTTTAACATCAGGACTATCAGTATGGGAATATTGAAACTAATAATGTGTGCTCTGCTATTGCTTACGCTTTTAACAATGACAATTTGTGGTTTTTATAGTCATCTCACAGCTTTTGTTTGTGTTTTAATAGTAAGCTCACAGCTATCTGTTAAAATATGTTTGTATATTAACTTGCATGTGTAACATTGACAGGAAAACTGGTAATACTAATAAAATAAGATATTAAATGAGAATTTAAACCCATACATTGTACTTTCATCTAGTTCTTTTATTCATACCAAGATAAACATATTACCCAGAATACAAATCTTATTTCTTCAATTTGAGGTGAATAATGACAAAGTTTTTCACAATGAACCAATGCACGTTTGACAACATGTGTGTATAATAGGGTAAAAGAGCTTAAAATTGTACCATCTTTGTACAAGGCCAAAATCCTTTAAAATGAACATTATCCTCCAGTTTAATTAATTCATACCTAGATTAACATATCACCAAGCATAAAAATCTGACTTAATCTATTTGGGATGAAAATGAAAAAGTTTATCAAAAACACGTTTGACAGCTATCTTGTACAACAGAAGAAAAGAGCTTAAAATTGTACCAACATTGTATAAGGCCAAATCCTTTAAATTGAATATTTTCTTCTAGTTCAACGATATGGGATGAGAAATAGAAAAGTTTTCACAAAGAAACAAACCACTTTGGCGACAGGTGTGAACAATTATTGAAAGAATTAACAGTATAAAATTGTACAAAGGCAAAATCCTTTAAAATGACTTATTTTCGTCTACTTTTTATTAATCATACCTAGAATTACATATCACCAAGCATAACAATCCGACTTAATCGATTTGGGATGAAAAATGAAAAAGTTTATCAATAAGAACAAAAACACGTTTGACAGCAATCTTGTACAACAGAAGAAAAGAGCTTAAAATTGTACCAACATTGTATAAGGCCAAATGCTTTAAATTGAATATTTTCCTGTAGTTTGTTTAAATCTATACTTAGATTAACATCTTGCCTAGCATAAAAATCTTACTTCAAAGATATGGGATGAGAAATAAAATAGAAAAGTGTTTCAACAAAATACAAACCACTTGATTGAATGAAATAACAGTATAAATAGTACAAATTGTACAAAGGCAAAATCCTTTAAAATACCTCATTTTCGTCTACTTTTTATAAATCATACATAGATTAACATCTCACCTAGCATAACAATCTTACGTTATCAATATGTGATGCTTAATGAAGAAGTTTATAGAAAAATGCTTCGGGCCTTTCAATTTTTCAAAAATTATCGAAAATGAACGAATCCAGTGTTCTCTTTCAAATTCCGATAAATTAATAATTAATTAGAATAATAACTACCAAAACCTAAAGAATTATCAAGACAGAAAATAAATACGTATTTTTTATCACACAAAGAATATTCAATATGTCTTTTTTCGGAGACCGACTTTGCTCACTACGTATAGTTCGTAACGTTGCGCTTTCAGGCATTCATTGCTCTGCAAACTGACAACCGAGCGCTAAAAACACTAATTAACACATTAAAATTGTTAATAACAATATCAAAATAATATAAACTTACCAGATCATGCTCAGAATACCCTACGACATCAAATATTAACGACTAATTACGAAGAATAATTGTTTGCTTTATAAGAAAATGGCCGACAGCAGCTGGAACAGGGAAGATTCTACAGGTACACCGGCATCTCCAAAATCAATGTCACGTGATCCGCGTCCGCCGATAGATATTATCGCATATCGCTATAGCGGAGACGAGAGATTCCAATCTGTGTAATCTATAGGTCTTTGCGTTAACTGAACTGTTGTACAGAAATCAAACTATAAAACTTGTGTTTTGATAAAATAATAAGCAAAGCAAACCAAAAAAACTTACCCTTTTAACGGCAAAACAATTAATTTATCCAATATTCAACACATGTATTTCCATTCAAATTACTTTAACGGTTGATTGTCGTTTTGTGCCACTACCAGTTCGTGCCACTAATATTTGTGTTGTTTATTTTTCAAGGTAATTTTCGTAAGAAAAAAACTTTCTCGCATGGTAATGGTATATAAAATTCAACTCATCGGACAAAGTCAAGAACACAATGACACTTACCAAGTTTTCTGAACAACCGTACACAGCGCAAAATGCGGGAGCCGCGTGATGTCTATTTCCATATCCACGGGTGTGTTTATGTCAAATGCTAGTGTTTTTCAATAGATCGTATACTTATCTAAAAAACGGCGAAGTAGCGTTCACTTTAATTATTTTGATGATGTTATTTTGTGAATACTTTCTCGCGTTCTTTTCGAACGTTCATTGGCAGCCATTTTGAATGTTGGTTGTATACTTCCGAAATTATGTGTTTTAATGACTCTCAAAAATGTTTTAAGTGCAGAAATTGTAGTTTTAAGTATCGATTTCTCGGATTTATTTTATATATTTTGTTAACTTATTTGCGTTTAAATTTGATTGTTTGTTGTTTACTTGCGAACTATTTTTCATGTGTACGCTAGTGGATATGTAATCAGGTTACCATATTTACATCAATGAAATTTAACTGTTGTTTGTTTTTGTTTGTTTTGTTAATATTTTCTAAACGGGTTCAGCTATGTATGTTAAACGCAATATGAACTTATTTATTAATTTGGGAATAAAATCGCAATATGTATTAATTAAAACAAATTTGAAGTGTCTATCGCGTGAATTGTCTCCTTGGGTTGAATTGTGTTTGGGTTGCTATTAACGCTATTAACGCTTCCGGCGAGAACTCATTTTATAGCGATTGCGCAATAAAAAACACCACTTTTTCGTAATTTTATCAAAAACTGGATTTTTCCCAGATATGACGAATATGCCATCGTGTAGATCGAGTTCTGGTCCATATACATGTCAAATTTCAGCAAAAGTTACCGACCAGTTTTCAAGACTCCCAAATCGCTGCTATACGCTGGAGCTTAACGAATTTTAGCCCCCTTTATCATTCGTTCGATTGAACGTCATCAATGATGACGTCCAATACATCACTCATTCCATATTTGATGAAATATGTTTTGCTGCAGTTTTATTTTAATTCTTGATTGTGTATTTTTTATTTTTTCATTATTTCAACCACAATTGACATTTAAGACTTAAGCAGACGACTTGATTTGCTGCTGACTTATTTAATAAAATACATGAAATGAAAAAAAGAAACATTTCATATTTTTTAAATATTTATTTCTGAACAATTTATTTCCAATTAAATGAAAATAATATATTTTATTATTGCATTGTGTTGATTTTTAGCCATTCATTGACAAGAAAAGTCATACACAAGGTAAACAATTGCTAACTACTGAACCGTGATACAAAAAGTAGTCCCTCTTAATAATGACGTCATGAGGACGCGAACTTAATATTTGTAAACAATGTTGTTTTTTTGATGTTTGTGTTGCATTTTGTGTTTCAAGTATAATACATCTTGGTATCAAATTGTTTGTTTTGTTTAATCTGATTCGATTTTACTAAAACTGATTACTTAATAGTTGATTCCGAGTGATATGACCATCCTCCTCACATAACAGTCCGCCGCGCCGGACAGCTCTACTTCAGCACTGCCGAAATAGAGGAAAATTTATTCCACAGGGGTTTATTTCGACAATGCACGTCTGATGATGGGATAATATATTTTAGAAGACACTAGAAACAAAAAAAGTAATAAATGATGTGCTGATATCATATTCTAGATATAAGAGCTATTAGTGCATACGGAGAGTGTCTCTATACCGAATGTAATCGAATGAAATTCGCATATTAAAAAACACTCCAAATTTTAGGCTTTGTATTGTAATCGGGATTTTCTTAACAATATTGGCTTAAACGCGTGAAAAACTTTATCCAAATTCGGCGCGCACATACAATAAACAGACTTTATAGAAGGTAAATCATACATGTACACAATGATGAATCTTAAGAAACCCGATATGACATATCATTAAACCATTTAAATCCATACGTATTAAGTTTGACATATATCAATTCAACCGTTCAATAAATTTATATTTTCTAAACATCTATAGCACTTTAGTCGGGTTTCCAAAGAGTGAAATACATCCGCATTAGAGAATCCGAAATATTCGGTCCCAACACGATTCGACGCCAATAAATTCACAGCGGTTTTAATGTATGCCTTTTTGGCTATATCATTGTGCCTAAAAAATTATTAAAATTTCGCAGCTGTTAATTGCATAAAAATCGAGTTATTAAATGAATATTTAAATGAAATTTATTCTTTTCGTAATATGGTTTTACACTGAAATAGTATATGTGTTTTCATACAATTGTGTTGTAAATAAATTTGAATATTAACACTATAAACATTTATCTTTTCATGCGAAGTTTAATGTTATATTTTGATATTTTTATATATTTTAATACATAATACATAAAAAAAGGTGTTTATACTGTTCGAATCCTCGGTAAATATCAGTTTTTTACGTGTCTGCAAAACCGTATATTAACAAAAGCATGTTTAGGGTGTGTTGCTGTCATCTTCATCCTCATTACTATCTTTTTCTTTTTATTGAATGTTACATATGTTGTCACCATTCTTCTCATCAACGTCATCATCCGCGTTACAACGTTCATCATCCTTTAAAGTATCATCATAATCAATGCGTCGTCATTATAATCATATAACTCAACATGACACAACTGTCCTCATCATTTAACACACATATCAAACAAGATCTGAATATCAGTCATAATTCCTAGAATATCTATTTAAACATTGCATGCATAAATTTCTTTCGATTTGTGACAGTTGTGTACACGCAGTGAACTATATAGCTATAGGCTACTGAACTTTTGGAACATTTATGAAAGTTTAAGTTGAACTTTTAGCCCGCACGAACGCACCGAACAAATGGTTATTTACCGGTCAAAGCATCGGTCAAAGCATTTAATTGCAATATTAATTATTCCAGAACTGCCTGAAAACTGGGTTTGGAGGTGAATTTTGACAAATCAGACAAGATGATTGAAAGTTTTGTTTACATTTAAAACCAATATAGAAACAATTTGACAAGATGATTAAAAGTTCTGTTTACTTTCTAAACCCAGATGTGCAAAACTCACGCTGTCGCAAAATGTGACCAGTCGGTATATAAACCCGTTTTTCCTACACTGGGCGCAATACTTTCGAGTAGACTGCAGGATATCCCAAGTTGCGTCAAGGAGTGCAGTGGAAATTTGAATTTATACTGTTTCGCTTTTCGTAACACATTTCGTTTCGTTCTTTTATTAATATATTACTGAATATATTAAACTGGACTTGTGAAAGATAACTGATATATAGAAGAACATATATTATAAATATATTATACTAGACTTGTGAAAGATAACTGGTATATAGAAGAACATATCTTATAAATATATCTAAGAAACTGGACTTGTAAAAATAACTGTTATGAATTAAAGAACTGATTACCACTATACGATCAATTAGACATATATTTCTGTTATGTAAACCTGGTGAATGGAAGATAGTGTATAATAACAATACACGTTTATCTGAAAGGAACGTCTTTGTTCATTTATTATCCCGTTTCAAGAGTTATAAAGAACCCAAGTGCACAGAAACATTAAGTCGTAGGGTTGCAGATTGTGATAAATGTTGGTTACCTCTGCAGGCGTAATTTGACTTCACGTGCAATAATTGAATGCTTTAACGCGCTTTTGTTAGAAATCCAGTATCATCATTCATGAGTTCTTATAAACATGAACATTCAAGGTTTGACGCAGGCTAAGAAGGAGAGTGAGGACTTTGTTAAGACGTTGACTAAATATGACATTTGCTTTTTGTACGAATCATGGTGTAAATCGGCCTCTGATGTAGAGCTAAATGGATACGTTGTACATAATTTTTCAAGACAATTCCAGAACAAAAATGCCAAACGTAATAGTGGTGGTTTGTTATTAATATACAGAGATTATTTAGAAGGTGGTATTGAAATTATTAGAAATCATTATGATTCTATAGTTTGGATAAGATTAGATCATGAATTGTGTAACATTGAGCAAGATCTATTTTTATGCGGAGTTTATATTTGGTGCGAGAGTTCGCCAGTTTATAATTTCTTAAATGTAGATTTGTTTCAAATTTAAAAAAAGATATATCGGATTATGAAAGTAAAGGAGCCATTTATATATGTGGAGATTTTAATAGCCGTGTTGGACAAAGAAGTGATTTTATTTTACATGATTGTTATAATGTATGTATTGATGATATTGATTACAGTCCTGACATCACTTTGAGCAGGGCCTCATTGAATCATAGGCATAACAATCATGGGATTAAGTTGCTAGATCTGTGCAAAGCTACCGGTTTACGTATTGTTAACGGCCGGCTCGGAAATTCAAATCAGTATACATTTTTGTCCAACAACGGGTGCTCAGTTATTGATTATTTGCTAACCGTTGATAGTATTTTATCACAAGTTTCATGCTTTTTTGTTGGAGATTTTAATGAATGGAGCGATCATGCCCCAATACATTTTACATTAAGCTGCAGTCATAATAGGCTTGTAAACACTAGTCATAAACAAAATAAATGTAAATGGAACGATAATTTAAGGGATCAATTTCGTTCAGGTATTATTGGTAATCTGACAAAATTTAAATCCATAGTAAATAATATTACCTGCGAAAGCAGAGAATCTGTTAATAAAATGATTAATGATTTTACTAATACTATACGGAGTGTAGCCGATCCACTTTTTGTTAAACCGGCTATTTTAAAAATGACGTAAATTTTAATGTAAATAAACATGAGGAAAATAAGTGGTTTGATAGCGAATGCAAAGAGGCGCGTGTTTGCTATTTAGAAGCCCTGAAATTATTTAACATACATAAGAAGGATGCTTGTAGAATAAATTTTTGTTAACGAAAAGAGGAGTATAAAAATATTGTTACCAAAAAAGCGTATATACTACAAACATAAAATGCGTGAACTTGAGAAGATGAAAAGGTGCAGACCTAAGGTTTTTTGGAAACATTTTAAATCAAAATCTTGTAAAAATTCAAGAGATATTTCTTTGGATGATTTCCTCAAGTATTTCAAAAATATGAGTACTGACATGTTCAACACTAGCAATGAGGAATCTGAAGCTTTTAATGTTTATAATGATTTTAATTTGCCTAATGATGTATATCCAGAACTTGATAGAGAGATCAGCATTGACGAAATTATGAATGCCGTAAAAATTTTGAAACGCAGAAAATCATGTGGCAAAGACACTTTGTTAAACGAATATTTTCTGGAAAGTATTGATATTTTATCGGCTCATATGTGTGACATGTTTAACGCAATTCATAAATCTGGTGCTTTTTCAGATGCGTGGACTGAGGGAATAATTATACCAATTCATAAAAAAGGGTCAATAAATGACGTCAATAACTATCGAGGCATTACTCTAGTAAGTTGTTTATCCAAAACATTTACAACAATATTAATTAAGCGTATCGAGAAAGTCTGTAATGACAATAACATTATTTTGGACGCACAATTCGGATTTCAGAAAGGGCGATCTACTATTGATGCGGCGTATATTCTCATGTCTTTAATTCAACATTACTTGTATAAAAACGAGCGCTTGTATGCTATTTTCGTCGATATGATATAAAGCTTCGATTCTTTTATAGAAACGGCCTGTGGCTTAAACTGTACAAATCCGGAATTTCCGGTAAAATTCTTAGACTTGTACGGGATAAGAATAGTAAAGTAAAATCGTGCGTAAAACATTGTTCCTCATATTCTAATTTCTTTTCATATGCAGTAGGGCTTCGTCAAGGTGAGGTAATGTCACCTCTGTTATTTTCTATATTTGTGGAGGACCTAGAGTTGTTTCTACAAAACGACATAGAATCTGGCATACAAATTTCTTACTTATACTTCTTCTTTTTGCCGATGACATGGCTATTGTTGGTAAATCACCGAGGGAAATTCAGACTCAATTGGATAATTTATACGAGTATAGTAAAATTTGGGGGTTACAAGTAAACACAGACAAACAAAGATTATGTTTTTTCGTAAAAGAGGTGGACTATTGCGCTCCGAAAAATGGACATATAATGGCATACCAATAGATGCTGTAGATAACTTCAATTACCTTGGGCTGGTATTGAAATATGCAGGAAATTTTAATCTAAATCAAGAGCATCTAGCCGTAAAGGCCCTTAAAGCGATGAACTTTTTATTACACAAATGTAAAATTTATGACCTAAAACCAAAAGTTCTATGTCAACTAGCTGACGCATTCGTTGGTTCTATTTTAAGTTATGGGTCAGAGATTTGGGGCTACACAAAAAGTAAAGAAATTGAAAGGATCCACTTAAAGTTTTTTAAGCGTTTACTAAATGTCCCCACAAATACATGCACTGCCGCAGTCTATGGAAAACTGGGTAGATACCCTCTGTTTATAAATCGCTACGTTCGCATTTTAAATTATTGGCTCAAGATTATTTCGACTGATAATATTATCTTGAAGCGTATCTATTCCCAGGCTGTAACCGATTGTGACGATGGTAACCGAAATTGGGTACACAATATAAAAGATATGATTAAGGAATACGGACTTACATTCTCATTTGGTAGTGCGCATTTTTTAGATGTAAATTCATGTGTATGTACCTTTAAAAATAGGGTAATAGATAACTTTAAACAAGAGTGGTCTCGTTCCCTTGAACGTAGCTCTGTGCTCGATATGTATAGGCAGTTCAGAGTTACCTTAGAATATGAAACATATCTAAATGAAGTCCCTAGAAGCCTAAGATATTATTTTTTGTAGATAAAGAATGTCTGCCAATCCTTTACTAATCCAGACTGGGAGACACATTAATAAACCTAGAAATGAAAGATATTGCTTGTACTTTTAAAATAACAACACAGATGATATAGAAGACGAATACCACTTTGTATGTATATGTCATTGCTTTTCCGATTTAAGAAAAAAGTATATAAATAAGAAATATCGTATACGACAATCAGTGTTTAAATATATACAGTTTTTGAAAAGTGTAAATAGAACTGAACTTATCAAATTATCTTCATTTATAAAAGAAGCATTAGGTGCACGTTCTGCCTTTAATAACAATATTGTGTAATTGTTCATCTCCACTGCCTATTGGCAGTCATTAATAAACCGACTCTAATTAACTATTGTTACATGATTAATACTTACTTCTTTCGTACTGTTTATAAACTGTATGTTTATTAAATAACCATTGCTGTAATGTATTTCTTATACACCATTGTTTAAATGAAATGGTGTAAAATTCACGTTGTCACTTTGTAAACTATTTCTTGTGTTATAGACGATGTACCATGTACAAGTCTGAAATAAACTATCTATCTATCTATCTATAAAATTAACATACTTTGTAATCAACACCACATGTTCATTTTGTGTGCTGCATCCGGTTTTCATGTTTGAAATAATCTTTTCCAATATCTATCTATAATCTTAATACTATACCGATTTTCATTATCATAGTTTACGTACTTTTGAGTTATTACAGTATCAAGCTGTGTTCTATTTTGAAAGTCGTGTAAAGTTCTTAAAATACCTTATGTAAGGTTTATCAAAGTATGTTCAGTACGTTTTTTGAAATCGTTAGAGACAGTTCTGCGGATCTCAATATATATCAGAATCCTACAGGTAAATGATTTGTTGGAAGGAAACTCTAGTTGTCGTTTAAACGTGTGCTTCACATGCCTGCTTGTCTTTACACTGCTACTTCATGTACATAGCGCACAACTTGTTTGGCCTTTCACTTTTGATTAAAGATAAAATACCATGTAGTTGATTTAACTCGTTCAAATGTATCTACTTTCTCATTCGTGTGCTCTTAAATTTCAATATTAATTTATTTCAACGCATTCTTTCAAAAGCGTCTTAATGCACTTTTAAGCAATTTTTAAACTATGCGGCTCTTGCTGTGAAAAAACCATTACAGACACATATAAATCGATCACTAAACCGAAATTATTAAAATAATAATTAAATAACAAAACTACTCGTTTAAATAAGCTATACAATTAACGTTTGTAATAACGGGTTAAAACTATATATCATTTAATTTATTACATAATTGTTGTCACTATTTATAAAGGGCTTTCTACCAAACATCTTATGTCCTTCAGTACTTTTTTGAATCCATTTTGGGGCTCTTTCAACTGATTAATCAACGGACCGGAACAACTTGTACATTATTCATAGAGGACAAATCAAGGAATAGTCCATTGCAGTTTCGTTTGATTCTGCCAATCGTTTCAAAAATAGATGTCGTTTCAAGAAAAAAATCACGGACGGACGAATTTACTTACGCACATACACACACGTGGACAGACAAAGGCCATCGCGGTGCCTCCACTAAATCAGCATGAGCACCATTTCGCTCAGGTAAGCGAGTACAAAGCTTATACACTTGTATATTTATACTTTCAATATTGATACTTAATTCCGTAATAATTGTAAATTATTGACGTTTGTTACACTATTTGTCGATTGCGCTAAGTTGCTAGCTGGATTGCATTTTCGAATATTGAATTATTTCCACAGTCTTCACTGTAGAAACACATGATATTATTGGTTCCATTTGCTTTGTGTTAGACTTTAGAAACCCTTTTGTGTGCCATTATGTACATGAGAATTACTAAGGTGTTTACTACAACGAGCTTCATTGTAACGCTTTATCATATCGGCACGTTCTATTTCTAAACGCATTTTTAAAATCAGACCCTCGATATTGATAGATTAAACACATACAAAAAATCTGACAGTTGCAGACTATGACATAGGTCTAAACTGTTATACCATTTTTTGAGCTGTAATGTTATTGCAATATATATCACCATTTATCAAATGAGGTATTGTTGCAACGATAATGATGTAGCATGGTGAAAACAGTGTGTTGTTGAAACGTGCATGTAGAAATTGATGACATCGATTATTCCAGCGAAGAATTAAGATTCTCGACTCCACAAATGGACAGACTATTCTTGTTTACCCTGAACATTATTCAATTAAAAATCGTCGTTAAAATTATAACGATGCGAAAAGCGTCGCTTGAGAAAGACGTTGCAGACCGATTTAGAACATTCAATTTAAAAACTGTGCTGCTGTAGACTGTTGAGACAAATACAGCGGAGATCTTGAACAATGCATCGCCTATTGCCAAGTTACTCTTAGGTGTTGGATGAAATGGCGCAATTGTCCTCATTATACAATACGTGGTGTCAAGATGTTTTTGGAAAAACGCAAGTACGTTGAGGGACCATACTTTATTGTTATGCTAACCAAACTTATAGATACAAAACTGGAAAGCCTTTACAAATAAAAAATGGTCAATTAAGGACTTCGACTGAAAGCACGAAAGTTTTAGCCTGGATTAATCGTACCGAAAGTACAGACACTGTCAGAAAATCACAAACTTATTGTAAAATATATTTTAGGAAAAATATTTTGTTAATTACTTTCAATTCCGTTTGAGGTTAACGACTTCTGGGACGGAAGTATGACATCGAATGAACTAAATGTGTTTCAATGGATGTAAATATTACATCAGAAGCACTGATTTCAATGGAAGGCTTTGAAAAAACGTGTCACCTTGGGTGAAGTGTTAAGAAAGACACTGACAGTGTTACCCATACCCATCTTGAAAACAATGTACCAATTAAACATTTTACTTTCAACTTACTATCAACTGCCTAAAATAATATCTAACTAAGAAAACGGCTTTCAATCCATCCTCTGCAGTACTTTCTCTCCATGTAAACACCTCACTTTCCACTGCCTCAAATGCTATCTCACAGCTTACTAGTCACTGCTTTAAATACTCTCTCACAAATTAAACAGATTAATATACTTTGGACCTCCTGCTATGCCTACTCCCCAAGTATACAACTTTCTATCCATTATCTTATAGTATCTCTTGAAGTAAAGAGCTTACTAATTACTGCCTAAAATACTATCTCACGAAATTAATGGTTAACTTTCCGTTATCACTGTGTAAACTCGTATTTTGAACATTACCACGCAGTCTGGAGATGACTGTTTTTCTCAGGAAAAAATCGACTTCATAGGTCAATAAGGGAACTTTAAGTAGAAGTGCGCGAGAAGAAGTGAAACATAAGTTATCTAAAGGTGAAAATTCGAGGGAATTTCTGTGCATTCTGAAATGAAATGCAAAAATCAAGACGGAAAACACTAAAATGGCGTTTCGAAAGCAGCATATATCATAAAGAATTTCTTTGTAAAATTCACAAGAACATTAGCCAGGTGCTTTTTGTACTTCACAACAACAAACAAGAGTATGATTGCGACGTAGTTTAGGACTGTAGCGAACAGTTAAAATGACGTAATTAACATATCCGTTTAGAAGAAACGTTTGAGGGCGGATGGGAGACGGTTCGCCAATATAGGCAATCCGCGTTGCTAATGATTCGAATGAATAATCTAGAATCAACATACTTGAGTTGAGAGCAGTCAGGAAGAAGACGGCGCTTCAAAGTGAAAGAAACTTATCGAGCCTGAAGCTACCGACAATTCCGGAAGTTTGCCACGTGGCGGAAATTAGTGTCCGTTTCCTTTGCACCATCAGCAACATGATTCCCTGAAGAAATGCAGCAATAGCTTAACTTTCGTCTCCACTACTTGAGGGGGAATGCAAGAGACGGAATTGGTCCCTGTTTCGCTTGTGGAGAAACCACCAACTTCAGACGCAACTGCCCCCACACTTGGAGGTTCCCGCAGATTGACGCCCTTGACAAACAGAAGCTCAAGTTCGCAGAATCCTGTTTCAACAGACATATAGTTAAATGATGTGTATTTAGTTTTTACATATAAATTTAATTTTCTTACATTAAGGAACTATTTAGTGTCGACTATTTTTTAGTACAAACAAGGTCAGACAGAAATACTTTTTAAAAGTAGACTGTTATGTTCAGTGTTTGAAAGATATTTGATTGTACCAATTAATTTTAGAAACTGTTCAAAATGGTTATAACACGCCGTTATTTTATTTACCTGACCATTAACATTGTCGAAATAATCGTTCAGATGTAAATGAAAGTTTGTGACTGAAGCTATACAAAGTTTGTTAGACATCAGTTTTTTGTGAAATGTACCAGTGCTCTAAAAATTGTTAAACCGCTGAAACTTTCTTTTTAATAGTAATGGGAAAAAAACGACTTATTTTAGATTTAAGATAAGCAATCAGTAAAGTATTAAGACTTGCGTTTTGCCTTGATGAATATTCAGCAAAATGTGTGGATTTTTAAGTTTGATATTACGTCAGCATATAATTTTTGTGGACATGTTACTTCCATGGGAAGATTGTTCAGGTTATGTGGTATATAACAAATTTAATACAAGTGGTTTACTGATAACAAAGATGTATGCATCATCAAGTGGTCAAACAACATTAAATGTATTTAAGATGCTATTCAAATCTTGTAAACAACCATCTATACAACCTGTGGTACCTTCTTGAGATGAAACATATTCTCTTTTGGTGAAATAAAAACAATTTAAAAACAAATAAATGTCTATTAACAGTTAAGACTTCGACTTTACCTTAATTTGCATTTATTTTCTTTTTCTTCAGGGACATTGGAAACTAAATCGCAACACAAGTAGGTATTTATTATTCTTATTCGATAATGCGCATCATCAAATATTAAATGACAAATCAGTCAGACCAACAATGGTAGATAAAAAAACGGTGGAGGAGACTTAAGATTTGTACTTCGTGCGTCCGTCTAACAAACTGAGAGCTTAGCTTGATTTTGCATTAGCTACAGAACAAGTTCAGCTATTAATAATAGCCTTATCTATAGTAAAGTGCGGATGTGTCCGACCGTATTTTTGTAATTCAAGTACCGACGATCGTGTCTGTGCTACTAAAAAAGAAACAGATATGTCAATTACTCGACATGTATGTGAAATATAGTCATAGACATGTGTATGCCTATGAAGAGTAATGCTGAAAATTTTTTTTAAACGGTATATATATATAAAGGTAATAAAATAACGAACATGTGTTTGTTTATCGGATGTTTTATTGGTAGAGGCTCTAAATTTAATTACAGTTATGTCAAAACCGTGTTCTATTATGTGTTCAATAATTTTACTTATATACAGTGCGAATGGAAGGTAATCCGAACTGTATAGTTGTGTGTACATTTTTAACCGTTCACTAATATGAACTTAACGAATGCGTCGGAAAAAAACGCTAAATAGTATATCAATTGACTACGTTTTGGGTTTAATGTTATATTAGTCATATTCTCATATATAAAATTTGCATGTATGCTCGTAGGAATAGGATGTTGTTATTTGCCAAGGTGTAATGATTTAGGAATTGAGTACATCCCGTGGTCGTTTCAGAAAATGAAATAAATCAAGTACATGCCGTTGGTTTTATTTAAAATATCATATAAAAAAATAAAAGTTAAGAAAATTAGTACCCGAACAGTAACAAAATAAGCGTGTTAAGAAATTGCAAAATAAATAATTGTCTGTTGTACAGTCGAACAATCATTCATGACCAAAAGAATATGTACAGTGTTGGAAAATCCACTCTGATTGACCAGATGTGTGCCTATGACACAAATACATAGTTAATGGTAATTCATCAGATTCGAGTAAATGTTTCGGTATCGACGTTACCTCCTTTTTTCATGAATTGTATTAAAGTAAAAAAAAATGATTTAGTTACAATATAGTTAATGAATTCGCTCAAGTATTCCGGATTCAAATTCGCGTACTTGTTTAAGATTTCAAACAAATGAGGTCATTTAAATCATATATACATATTTACGATTTAAATGACAAGATAAATATGTTACTCAATATTGTTGTATAATTGGTATTAAAATACGAATGTCAACACACTGTGATATTGTTCATTTTTTCTTCATCCTGGATCAGAATCAAAACAAAACACACACTATAATTCATGGCACTAATTAGTTATTTACATAAATGAGCAAGACTATGAAAATGTAATTATTACAATTTAAATATGTGTTGATAGCATAACATTTTATTATATTAATAACAGGGGACACAAATTATCTGACTCATATCGGGACGGAAAAAGTTTAAAGCACTCAAAACGTATTATTACAAAAGGTATATAACTGAAATGTCAGTATGCTGTTATTACATTTCATAAATATACTGATAGTTTGTGTTTACTTGAACACAATACGTCTGATGATTAAAATGTATGTAATCTATTAACTACATTTTAAGTAACCTGGAATTTGAAATATAAAAAAGGTCCATTACAGGTCTGAACAAAATCGCTTAACCATAGCTGTTTTCAATATGTAAATTGAACAAAATTATTTTAAATACAATTTTCTTTTTTAATTAATTTGTATACGGATATATTTTTTTAAAGAAGAAATAATGCGACTATAAAATAAAAATAATTGTATCGGTAACGGTCTTTTTTAGTTGCTTTTTTAAGAATGTTTTTAGGATGGTAGGTGAAATTAATATGATATGCTTCAATAAGAGATTTGTTAAAACATCGTTCATCATATACTTGTGATTGCATGATGTTGTATTTGTATTAATCAGTGAACCATTCGTATAAATGCTGCTATTGAAGTTTGTTTTTAGAGGAACAAATAACGCTAAGAGCTTGTTGTTGTTGTTTTTTTTTTAAATCCAATGTTTATATGCAAATATATCTCATAAACCGTTAAAAGACGCATTGCCAATTTTTATCAATGCAAATCGTGTTGAGGTGAAGTAGTGACTGATTGTAATATTAATTAATTCGTTTGGTGGTCTTACTAATAATATCTTGAATAACAAATTATATTTGCCTGTTGGTTTGGACTTTTTTTACAAAGTACAATTTTACACCAAGTTATAGTTCAATGACATGGTTCTTGTTGTTTTTAACCCATTTATAGAAATATTTGAAGTCGAATTAAACACGACCTTTTTATAAGTCACACTTAATTCATGTTGATGTTTAGCAAGGTAGACCAGGAGATAACGACTTGTAATGTCGAATAATCAATTGAATTTGTTTTGTTATAAAACCCCAAGCATTTAATTCAACAGCAGTGACTTATTTTTCAGGACAAACAATGCCTGGCTAAATAGGCAACCAAAATTATGTGTTGTCTTATACAAACGTGTAGTTGTCTTGTTTGCACTCTTAATACGAACATTTATACCTTTCCAGATAATTAAATTCGTTCATTGGCAGTTTTGCGAATGGTGTCATTGCGAAAAAAATCGAATTGACTGAAGCTTTTAAATTATATTCTAGATGATAAGACAGAACTGAATCACGTATTATAATATAGCAAACTGTGTTATGTCCCTTCAAATTTATATTTGCACTCGCATTATTTATTTTGGCGTAAACGACACTAAGTCATTACCACTTCTAGTAAATTTAGCAATTATTTGTGTTTAATACATACTTAATGAAAACGCGCAATTTAGTTATAATCATATATTAAAATCGGCGATATAACGAGCTTATTTCCTCAATGTTGTATTAAACACGTGTATTACTCTTCTGCCTCAACATACCAATTATAAAATGGTATTAGATTAGCAGCTTAAATCATTAAAATATTTCGAAGAAACTTATATTTAATACTTATATGTTTTTTTAAAGCATATTTATGTTTTATTCCGTAGTTTTATCCCGCAATTTTAATGTCGATGGCACACCATGAATATAAAAAAAAACGAACTACAAATCTTAACATGAAAACCGTTTGTTTACTCATTTTACACAAGAAAAACTGAACAAAAGACATTTTTTGCAAGCGAATTTACTTTGTCCTAGAACATACATCACAGTGGTTTTAGTGTTAATCCTTCTGACGCAAATACCTTTTTTGTAATTAGCAAGAAACATTACAGTCTTACATTGACCATGTTATGTCATCTATTGATAAAACAAAATTTAACCATCCAATAAAACGCTGCATACTGCAATAATAATTTATTTAATTACACATACAATGAAACTTCAGCTGAACTGTTGGGGATAAAACTTTAATTATGCAATTTTATACAATATAACTGACAAGATTTATTTATGACAAGAAACCAATCGCTTAACAGGTTACAAAGAACAAATGCACACATGTACATACAAACTTACATACATTAAAAACCTGGGTTCATGGCCTTGGAACGATCAATGGGATTTAGACTGGTTTTAAGTCGCTCAAAATCTCTCACCTAGTCTAGATTTTTTAATTTAACATAAAGCTGTACAAAAATCCCATGCCATCACAATTCAAATTAAATAGCAATAAAGGAAAATACATTTCAATTTAATTAATATTAAGTATTCAATAGGTGTATATATACCGACAAACAATAAGCCTAATTCTCTGATGTATGATGTAATACAACCAAAGCAGATATCAGATACAGTTAGTTTAAACTAAATCAAAGCTAAAAATGCATAGCATCACAAAGCTTTAACATTCAGATGATTGTCGGGCAATGCAAGAATAAGTTGCAATAAGGTAGTAGAAGGCCAAATGAGAAAACTTGTTTGTGTATGCCTATCTTGAGCCACACAACATATTACAGTTAAATAGTTTCAAATAAGTTACATTTGTTCAAATATATAAAATTATTACAGCAAATTAAAATAAACATATTCTGATTAAACGAAAACCGCGATTAATAAAATCATTTTATAACGAGGAAAATATGTGAAATCGTAATGGCTTTTATTTTATAAACCTATTAAATATATTCATCTGGTTTCAAATTTATTAAAGTAAAAAAGTGGAACGTAAACAATGCATGCCTTTAAATTACAAAATGACATCATTCCGAGTTTATAACGTTATGAATCACAGCAAAATATTCTCAATATAACAATACAACTAATAACGGCACTACCCATCAATATACATGATGACGACTAACACCATTACAGCAGGCTAGACTTGATTTTTTCCTTAATTCTAATGGTGTATCATCTACAATAATAAGAAAATCTGCTATTGATTATTCAACTATAAGGAACACATGTTTCCTATTATACCAAGGATTAACAAGCATGATAAGAAGCTACATTGGAAATTGTCATAACATGTCAAATTTAAACAATAAAACCGAAGGGCCTATATTGCCTACTTCTATAAAGAAAATAGAAAACAGTCCTAAAGAAGACAAACATATTTGTCAAATAATAATCCAAAATAGTGATATTCCAACTAGCCACAAAATGGAATTCAAATTATGTAAATATATATTGGAAAAATGTATATACACTGGTGTTTAATTTAACTAAGGATACATATATTAGATATAGATAAGATATATATTAGATGGTTACAGTGTAGAATAATCCACAGAATCTTGGGAAAAAAATCTCTTTTGATCAAGATGAAAATCGTTGAAAACAATCTGTGTACTTTCTGTAATAATGAAATAGAAAACATAACACACTTGTTCTGGTACTGCCCCTATACCCAAGACATTGTTAAATTTGCTGTTGAAATCCTTCAGCTAGAAGTAGACCTAGCTTACCTACTCAGATGGCATGTCAAGATCTAATACTTGGGATTATTCTATATCCAATAAATTCATCCAATGGGCATTCTTCATATGTACTACGTGACCGTCCAATATATTCCGGTATTGGATTCAAAAAGTCTGTATTTTTTCCATATTGGACAGTCGAGTACAAGTGCACTAAGCAATTATTTTATAACGATAAAAGCCGTTACCGAGAAAAAGTATCCGAATGTACTATAATCGATTTACACAGGCGCATGTCTTGAAAATAGCATAGATGGAATAAAAGCGTCTGCTTACAGGGAAGCGTTCTGTTTATGTTGTCGTTTGGTAAGATGTTGACGGATGAAGAAATTACGGATTTTAATGAAGGCCAAAAGGCAAAACATACTGTAAGTAAAACAAAATCGGATGTGGGAATTTTCACTCGTTGGTTAAGAGAAACACTGCCAACAGAAACTCGGAATCTGGAGAACATTCCTGCAGTTCAGCTTAACTCATTCTTGAAAAGTTTCTACTTGAGAGTAAAGAAGTTAATAATTATTGTTGATGAGCAAATGTCAATTGATATTAATAATATATTGAGAACCCAACAATGTGTTTGTATAAGTCTTTTATACTGTTTGTTTTACATTAAGAAAGTATAAATTGGGTACTTTTGCTGGATTTATAACAATTTTAACATCATTTATTCAAATAATAACATCATTTCACAGTAAAACAGTGAACCTTTATTGGTAACTGTCTGTATTATTTTTTCACTGTTTTGAATAACCAAATTTAAATCATCAATACTTTCATATAAACTGCAGGAAAGCATAATATTACAATCTCACATTATGATCTGTAAATGACTATCCAAGAAATGGAGCAGGGATCAGAATCACCTTAATAGTATTCTTAATAAATATGAAATAATTTGTAATCTTTAAGGAGACCACTAGAGATGTGCCAGCCGGAAGCACCTTTCTACCTACAGGTTCATCCATCGTGGGACAGGGAAGTGAATGGGCAACCAACTCAAGTGTGGTTTAAAAACCAGCCACTGGGAGAACACAGCCTTGGCAATATGATGAAACAGATGGCTCATCAGGCCGAACTACCTTGGCACAAAACCAATCATTCAGGTCGAAAGACAACAATAAAAAGACTTAAAGAAGCCAACTTTGAAAATACTGATATAATACAAGTTACCGGACGCAAGAATGTGCAAAGTTTAAACTTATATTGTACCGTACCCCAGAAAATCATGAAAAAATTTCAGCAACCTTTACCACCTACAATGCAGAGGCGATCGAAGAAAACAAAGAAAAATTGGACTTTCCAGACATTCCAAGTCATGAACTACTGGTAGAAGAAATTTTAAGCTGTGTCGAAGTGGTTGAGCAATCACAGAAGGAAAAATTCTCCTACAACCCGAAATCTTCTGAAATTCAGCTCTCGTCTTCTCATACACTGAATAAGGCATTAGGAATGGGCATTTCGATGCTTTCAGGCGCAAATATCAGTTGTGGTAATTTCACAATCAATATCAACTTTGGTACCAAGTAACAAATATTAAATTTATTTGAAAACGTGAACATGTTTTTTTATTATGTTTCAATTTCATTATGTGTCAAAAATTCACACTTAAAGTGCATACGATGAAGTGTTTAATGTGTTGAATAAATGAAAACTCATTTAATAGTTGCAATTGAATTTGTTAAACATGTTCCTTTTTTCAGAAAGTTTTGATAACTTACACTTACAGTGAAGTTTCATTTGATGAATGTTTGATTACATCAATTTAATAACAATTATAAGACATGTACAACTTTTTTTGTAAATTTATTTAATTTAACACAAATTATTTACCTGTACAAATTATTTACTGCGTACGAATTTGCACTTTGAAATGCTGTTGATACTGTGATATTCGGGCATTTTAATGTTGTTGCCTGGACGAATTTTTACAGTGATGTATAATTGATTTATTGTGATATTTGGGCATTTTCATTTGATTTGTTGTTGCCGGGAAAAAGAATAAGTTATATACCATTGATTTGCTGTGATATTATGACATCATCATTTGCTATGTTGTTGTCTTGATAAATTTGCACTTTAATTAACAGATATATCATTGATTAACTGTGATATAAAGGACGTTTTCATTGGATTTATTGTTGCCTGGGCGAATTTGCACTTTGATATGTCGTTGATTAACTGAAATAAAATCCGAAATTTCTTCATCCGTCAACATCTTACCAAACGACAACATAAACAGAACGCTTCCCTGTAAACAGACGCTTTTATTCCATCTGAAATATGAGGATATTTTAATTTGAAATGTTGTTGCCATGTTTAAATTGACTTTAATGTTGTTGTTCCATTATCCATGAAACATTTGTGTTGTTTTAACAATAGAGAATCTATAGTAGAAAACATTGAAACCTTGTTTTTCTGTTTTGTTTTATCATTAAACAAATATTGTCCAATCTGCGTTGTAATTGATATTTAGATTGTATGTCTTAAATAAAGTACAACGGAACAAGATGATCAGTAGAATGGTTGCTTGGACCCAGTAAACTAAATATATAAATACAATAAATGTATGCATTTGAACCTAATTCTAAGTATAATGCAATTGCTAATCCTCACAATTCTTACGACTAGAATATTGTCACTAAGCTTCACAGGTTTTCGTGCTGCAAATAACGATTAAACATGCATATTGAAGCATAAAAATGAAACAAAAAGCTAAAGAAAAGGATATACAACAAAAAGCTTATTAGACGTTTAAACTGTACAATACGTGATATATTTGGACTCGCACACAGTTTGAAGTCATATTGGACTCGCCTGACGGCTCGTCCAATATGACTTCAAACTGTGTGCTCGTCCAAATATATCTCCGTATTGTATAGTGAAACGTCTAATAACCTATAATTACAAATCCAAAAATGACTGATATAAACATTGTGTGCCTTGAAATTAAAAGGTACATTTTTATTGTCAAAAGCAAAAATAGAAATCCTTCAAATTTGGACTTGTGAATAGCATGAAGCAAACATTTGAAATATACAAAACTACAATAAAAACAGAAGAATAATCGAAAAACTGGGCATTAGTCAAAACATTTTCAGAAATCCCTTTGTTACTTTGTTAATCATGACACCTAGTATATGTATATTTCATCTCATCTGGATTTTGTTAAATCTACTCTATGATTGTAATACACATAATGCAACTCAGAAATTAAATAATTAATCTTGTTTACGTGCATGTTATTTAGAGAAAACTGACATGCATGCATAGGGTGTAATTTTATTTTTATTAGTAAATCAATGTTTATTTTTTTCTTTCGTTTTTTTTTTGTTTAAAAAAAAAGATAATTATATGTCAATTGTTAATCATAAAGTTTATACAGGTTTTTCCCCTAATTTGAAACATGTGTTGTATATGAATCTTGGAATACTACTTCTATGGCTATACACACCCTACACGTATGTGTTTATAACCTGCAATGTATGTTACGCGAGTTTTACATGAATATTATATACATGTGTGTATTACTATATGGCAAAATTAAAAGCATGCACACATAGAATACAACTCATTGAATGTATGCAATATCGTTCATAAAATATAATGCAAATTATGCCACTGTAACAAAAGCAGTGTGTATAAAGCAAAATTGTAAAACACATAATGTCTGCAATATTGTATTATACTTTAATGGCCAATACAATACACTAAAAGATAAAGAGAATGTATTAATTGAATACGCTAACTAAAACAAGGAATATATTAACACAACGGGTATGTCTCTATTGCATTACCATGCCAAATAAGACATTAAATCGAGTATAATAAACAATACAAACTGCGAAATTATAATTTAAAGTTTGCAAAAATGAGAAAAAAACATATATTTTATTTGTCTATTTGGCCAAAGAGTCAACAATAATACGATATTTAAAATTGGGAAGTATTTAAATCAAAAAGTATCCTGATGAACTTAGAAAACAGGTATTAGGAGAGTGTTCAAAGAAAGTTAACATATATTTGTTTAATATCATACATTTTGTATAGTTTCGGGTTAATAAAAATTCACAGCTCCCGGCATAGTTTTTTTCATTAAGATAATAATACAAATTTTATATTCCAGATATTTTTGATAATTATCAAACAGATTAACAAAATACGTGGGGCATCTTGAAAGACTCGCCCACAACCGTAACGCCTGGATGAAGCTGATAGGCTGCCTATGTCCCAACGATGACATAAGATGAAAAGATAAAACACAATTTAAAAACCCATCTTAATTTAACGTTCATACATTCCGTATGAGTTTCAGTTATTTGCGTCTGTCAAAGAAATATCTGGCTTAGCCGCCAGAATCAAATGCTGATAATAAAGTGGAGCTTAAAAATACCATACATCTGAAATCTTTCTTAAACATTCTGATTGATATTTGAATACTCGACAAGCTTCTTCGTAGCAATGATCAAGCAGTTTTTCCTGTATAACAATAGCCGCGGGAGCGGTTTTGATCGCCGATACTATGCTTCCGATAATCGGAATCATTTTTGCTATGGTATCTACCATTGCCTGATCATGTGCTTCTTCACAAAATCTATAGAAATGGTCGGATGATAGAAAAATATCGCCAGATGTCAGTCGAAGATTGTTTTTACATCTTGAAGAGAATCACCAACTTAATAAGCAATTCTCTTTAAAGATTCGTCATCGATTCCGAACTGTTCCTTATAAAATTCCGTTTCTTTGTTCATTACGGCACAGTTAACTGCAATCCCTACGAACGGAAGTGGGCCCAATGATCCAGGAGTTGCAAGGACAGCGTTTAATGCTATTCTAGACTTCAAAACCTCGAGCTTTTCTTTTAATATTTTTTCTGAAATCGCTGTAAGAGACAATGCAACTGCTTCCCTTTGTAGTGCGGGAGAATCCTCGATAAGACGTTGCTACAGCTCAGCGAAGTCGAAATCCGATGGAAACGCACTGCTTATGAAAAAAAACGCAGGGTTTTCAATGCCGCCTGCTTGAAGATGTTTAATACATTTTGCTCTGGTATTTGCAAGCCATGTTACAGGATTATTGTCACGTTTGGCGTTGCTTAATTCAAAAACAATCATTGTCTTTATAAAATAATTTCTTTTGTTCCTGGAGATAATTTCTCTGACAAACCAAAAGTCATTTTCATAGAATCTCATGCAAGTCATCAACAAGAAGAAGTCATACTTATCGATGTCGATGGACTGTAAGTACCGTTATTTTGGAAACTTTGGAGTTCCGACCTCTGGGAGATCCAATAATTCAAGATTTGCATATTCCGGGTGCAGATATACTGTATTGTCTTTTGTTGTCTCGTCTGTTCCAACTGGCGCGGCATTTATATCCCCAGCTTTAAGCCCCGGAATTTCGTTAATAAAGGAGGATTTTCCCGTTCCAGATGCATCCAAAATTGCTATTCTAATTATTCAAGACTTCCATTCGTTCAAATGTTTGCTTATTTCATCTTGCACTGCGGAAACACTAAACAGTTTCGATATTTTCTCACACATGTCTCTGGTTTCTTCAATCATAGCCTGGATAAAAAAGTGCACAAATTTAAAACAAGCGAAATATGTACCTATTTTCGCAGACTTTATTTTCTACATAGTAGTTAGTGTAGTAGTGGTAGTATAAAAAGCAGTAGTAATAGTGTTGGTAGTAGCTATGGTACGGTACTGGCATTTTCAGTGACTGAAGCATAAGTAGAGGCAGTTGCTGTAGAAGTAGCAGCATCAGCAGTAGTAGCAGTAATAATAATAACAACAGAAGTTGTAGTAGAAATTGCTTTTGTAGGTGTGGTTGATGTTCTGTTTGGCGTTGTGGTTGAGGACGATGATGTTGTTTCTTTGTATAAGTGGATGAAGTATACGTTTTTGTTAAATTAAGTGATGTAATTATATTAGAGGGATTATAAGGAGTAGTTGGAAAAGTATAGTATTGGAAGCATTCAAAGTAGAAATAGTAGTCACTGTGGTTGTATTACTTGGAGTAGAATAAATACTTTGGGCAGAAGTTGACTTTGAGTAATAGTATTTCAAAAATTAATAGCGGTAGAAGGGTTCGAGGAGAAGAACAAGCAGAGGTAATACAGGTTTCACTTTAATATAATTTACTAGCGCTACGTGTTTCATTCTTAGAGCGAGCTTTTCAGGAAGCCTACTTATTCGGCGCATTGTTTGTGCTGCAAAAAGGTCAGACATTAACGTTTTTGTCTTGAAGCCGAAACCGAAACCGGTATTTGGGTAAAAAAAGTGCTTTATCAGTATCGTCGGAGCATGAAACGTTTTTGAATTGATGGTCGCTTAAACATTTGACCACACATTCCCATTCCTTGTTAATCGGTAATGATTATGGTTTTAAAGAATAACTGCTGTTGTTTTCGTGTCAAAGATGATTTTATTTTTTAATTAATCAATACCATAGTTATTCTTCTTTATTTTGCAACGTAAAATAACATGTGAACTCGGCAATATTCAAGAGATAGTGTACCATCGAAAAATGTTAAAGCTGTTTTAAATACATTTTCATTATATGCTAGCAACCAAAACTTTCCATTAACACTTTTACACGCTAAATATTGTCATTGACGAAGTATAGGTGTCAGCACAGATATAACAGTCCTGTTGTAATTCGTCTTGAAATGAATATCATATTATACTTGCTTACCTCGTTGAGGGCGGCAAAAGCAGCTGTGGAAATGAGAAATAAAAATATATTTTATAAATATAATTATAAATTTATAAATAATCATGAGTTTTTAAAATAAAGTAAGTACAACCGGCCAAAAATGTACAATGACACATGTTTAACCAATCTCAACCAAAGTCAAAAGAAGTTAAAATGGCCTCATTCTCTGAGAATTTTTGATTAAACCGAACACACCAAATTTAATTATATTTGAATTTGTGGATGTTATATTTTTGTCGCAATCAATATTAAATTCCTGTATTTCAATATAATATAGAGAGCTCGCCGCAGCCGATGCTCGCACTACGTTAACACGTGTATTTGACTGTAGATCTACATGTTTTTGTTTTGAAAAGTTTGGTATCTTCGCGCCCCACCGAACCGGATATCCGGAATATCCGAAACCGGAACTGGAAATGTTCGAAGTAAATAACTATAATGATAAAAAAGATAAAAATGATCAAATTTACGGCTTTTAAATATTCTAAAATTCTTCCCCGTATTTATTGTTACTATATTTCGAATAAAGCATCAGCATTCTTCGTTTAAAACATTGCTCTTCATTCAGGGACTTCGATGACGTCATCACCAAATTTATCCAAGTAACGAATGACGTCACCGTTTTATGTGTACATAGCAAGTGTCAACACCGACCGCTACTCGCATTTTTTATTAAAAATGATGACAAAACAAGTTAGTGCTATTATTTATTGGACGATTGCCATTGAGACACAAACACACGATTGGTTCGGCATGTACTCAGGTACCAAACTTTTTCAAACAACAACCTGCACAGTCAAATACTCGATTTCATAATCATTTCATATAGTGTATTGATTTTTCTTTCACTGTCTAAGTCATGCATTACATTTAAATTTAAAGGTGTTAAATCACATTTGAGTATCATTTCAACATGACAAAACTTTATTATCTCATCAAAAATTATATATCAGTGGTTATATTCTAGATATATATTCTCTTCTATTGAAAACATACAAGAATTTAGCTTAATTGTTATGCCTCACAAAATGGCATGATTCAAACAAATATTGCTACCTTTGACAATATCTCATAGTGAGGGAGATAATGCTCTTATTGACATCTGAGCTAACCTTTCTGGTAAAGAACATTCTTAATTAATTATTTGATAATTACTACAAATAGTGCAATGTTTATAGATACTATAAAATGTGATTGATTCAAGCAACCAAAAGATGTGATCAAATGTGATTAACCATATTTAAAACATAAATTCAAATTAGATATAAATAACTTTGAGGTGGGTGACATAACAGTCGCTACCTTTAGTACGTTGGCTGACTTGACAGTCTCTACCTTGAGTACGGTGGGTGACGTAATAGTCGCTACCTTGAGTACGGTGGGTGACGTGACAGTCGCTAACCAAAATGACTTAAACAGTAGTTAGGAATATACAAATTAATTAAATCCTAGTATTTTGGTACTTAAAAAATATATACTTACAAGTGTAAAAGTATCAAAGTGTTATATCAATGGTATTAAATAACATGTTTTGGTGGGTGACATAATTGTCGCTGACCTACCTTGCATTTATTCCTCAATTATGGTAATTTGAAATTACTTTGACTTTGAATGCTCAAAATGGTAAATAAAACAAATATGCTGCCTGGCTCTTGTGAAATCTAAGTACAGTATGCAGCATGGAGAAATCGTTGCTGATGCCGGTGGAAATTATTATTGAGAAGGTAGCAACAGTTGGCTTTTATAAATTTGTACATTGTAGGTTCTAGTTGATTGTTTAGTGTTTTAAGGAGGTAATGCCAAGGACATACATACTAGATTAATATATATGTCCTTGGTATATACCAATCTTTGTTTGCTGCACAATTTGTTTATAGTTTCATGTGTTACGCAACTTTCACCTTCGATATATCTTCTCTTCAGGTATACATAATTATCGAAGTATAGGTCACTTTATGGTTTAGGTAATTACTTATTAAAATATGAGAGTTATTTAGTTACAAGGACTGTTCTGTTGCTCTTATCCGCAGTTGGTATTGGAACCATATATATTTTACCAGATTTGTGCCAAATAAGGTGATTTTATCTCAACTATACACAGTCGGCAAATTAATTAGCACCATTTTGTGGACTTTTCAAACATTAACTCATGTGAGCTTTTGAACTGACAATATACTGTTCTATATCATACCAAATATCAATTAAATGTAATTCTTTGTAAAATTTTCCTAAGCAAGGTAATCATGCTATTATACAGCATTGCAGTTTATCTATATATTTTTCAAAAGGTCAGATAGCTAAATTGGAAGAGCAACCCAGGCCAATATATTTGAGCAATATCATCAGATGGCTCATGGGTGGATTCGGTTTCGAATCGCGATCTGACCGTCGTAGGTTAACCTGTGGTTGCAAGGCTGGCAACTGATAGTGTGACAATCTGTTTTGGGCGGAGTTTTGGGCTAAAAGTTCTGTTCATCAGGTTACATGAAACCCTTTAATATGGCCCGTTTGTTGTTTAATTGCTGATTAACCTAATAATTAAAAGTTAATTTTCATATTTATATATGTATTATTAAAGTGATATTATGGGCATCTTACAGTATAAAGGTGTCTATCGCAACCGTTGTTTATTTTTGCTGTTTTCACTTCATATACACTTATGTTTGTTAATGCAGCATCAACATAATAAAACAATATCCCGGAAAGAGAAAAATAATCCATTTGAATATCAACCGTACTTTCGTTTTGACAACTGACGACAGAAATTATTCGATGTACGATGTGAGTCTAAATGTAGTTTTCTTGCAGTTTCGTTCATACGACACAACAACACAATTTTGTTTTACGGATCATTTCGGCTTCGATGATTGGGTGAGTCATGTAAAATATCGAAATAATATATATTTTTTGTTAAACAACTGGTAGCAAGATGAGTTGTAGATGATTGGTCAGTTACCACATTTTAACTTATTCTTTTGACCTGTTAATTCTTTTCAGCTCAAGTCAACAGTGAAAAATGCCCATAATATCACTTTAAATATCATCTTTATTAAAGTTTTTTGTTATTTTTTTCTATTAAACATTAATCGAGCTCGCTCTGAGGCTTTGCCTTATTTCATATTATAGTCGTTATTATTTTTTATATAAAAAGGTATTGATTTAAATGAAAGTTTGCTTTGCAGTGTATATATTTTCTTTAAAATGAGGAAATATTTTTATTTAAATACGTTCTCCTTTGTTTTTATAGTATATATATATTTGAAAATCTAAACATGCACACTATAAAAGAAATAACAAAGAACAAACAGATCGATTCTTGGTAATGTAATGTGTGTTAAAATTAGCAAACATGTTAATATGTAATACAAATTATATATTTCTTTACTTTATATGAGACAACTTCGGTACGAAGATGCTTGTGTGCATTTCTGTAGTTATGTAAAAAGGTGCTGTTTTTACATATTTTACGCGTTATTTTGTCATATGCACAAGTCCAGTTTACACAATCATTTAAACATTATAATTACAATTATACTTCATATTTAAACACGTACATCAGATACTGATATAATTTTCTACCACATCGTCAAAAGAGTGAAATCATGTTATTTCCTAAAACCGTGTTGTTAGGTTTAACATTAGTTTAAAATTGTTGTGTTTTATACAGAATAAGGTAACACGGGATTGTGGTTTTCATAAATGTGCATGTATTACTCGATAGAGTGCGTAACCTGTTTCTTCAACGGTATAACCCGTGGCTGGTTTTATTTGTTGCCGGTTTGAATGTAATTCTCTACCAAATAGGTCAATTAATGTTATATAAACTATCGTGGCTTGAAGTATTTAATGCAATTTGACATATTATGAATTTTTGAGATAATTAGTTTGTATGTGGTTTCGGAGCGTGTCTATTGCCTCTATGCACATGGACAGTTGTTAGGCGGATATATGGCCTCCAAAACTCATGTCATTCCGCTTACTTGTCAGCCCAGACTCTAGCCCACCATTATTGTAATTAATAAATGCTATATTATTTAGAATGTGATCATTAACAATCATATTTGAAAATTTATCATCAAATAAAGTTGTTATAAATTATCCCTTTAAATACCAAATTGTTTATTTGAACTCCCGGAACTCCTTTGACGTCATAGCTCAATTAATTGTAATTAATTCAATTTCATTTTTATCAGAGCATGGAAATTTGACACAATGAATGGCTTATTTTAAGAGGGCCGGACAACGCTGGTAGAAAATTCACGGGATGGCATAATTCCGGGACTGGTTTAACCGCGCGCATAAAATGACTATTGGATATATTATTCTTTACATGTGTACTTCTTTTCTGTGCATGCAATTGGTCAATAAATCAATGCCAAAAATAGTTATATTTAAAACAGTTTTATCTAAATCGCGTGTTTAAATCTTGTCTAGCTAAGATATGTACTTTGTATATACGTTTGAATGAGTATAGGTACTAGACAAAAGTAAAATTAATAGAACGCATTCTCAGACAACATTCTCCGATTAACCTGTACGCACGGGATTTAAACACCCTATTTCTGAAATGCGTCTGAGAGCTCTTATTCACAAGGAATAAGCTCACGCTTTAATTGGACTATTTTTTTATACTTTTGTTCCAAAATATGTTGCTTTTGACAATGATCAAAAGTATTATGAATATATGAACTTTGATGACTGAAATTACTCACAAGCTTATTCAAGTCTCTCAATGTTTTTGTACATATTAAGTTAAATAATATGTATTAATACCAAATGACTTGCTACCGTATTTATATGTACTTATACTTTTAAATTCATGTTAATTTGCATGTTTAAACTATTATGAGAATATTTAACTTTACCTGTATCTGACCTAGCAAATTCTTTCTCTTACTTGCGACGAGAATTCATGTTCTTATTGCGATCGAATTATCTTATAAAAATGTTTATTGCAGTAAATTTTATTTCGATAAAACAAGAATGTTTGTTACTATTGTGAACTATTCATTAAACGTTAATTTATCCACTTCTCTATGCTACCCGATACGTTTTTCTTGAGCTTAATAATGTGCCTGTCACGTATTCGTTTATATAGCATTTGACCGCTTTTTATATGTGCGCACGATTTTAACCAATCGAACTATTTCTTTAAAATGTAGTAGGTGCGGATAGCCCCACTTCCTTGAATCAGTAACGCCTCCGAGACACTGACCTCAGAACATACGCTGATCGATACATGTGCGAAAGGAAAATTAATGGATAAGTAGATGTTTCAGTAATAGAATAGTATTGCTGTTAATTAGCCGTTCGGTTATTATACGCATTATTATTCGCATCAGTTTAATATTCTATACAGACAAATAAAATCTGGGTAACCGAGCCAGATCTATACAGATAACCTCATTCATTGCATGGAGAAATGTTGGTTTTAAGTACTCTTAGAGAGCAGTCCATATTTGTGACTTGCGTCTTAAAAAAACAAGACATCTTAACACAATGATTTTTCCCAAACGTTTCAGTTTTAATTGTAATTTCTCTAACACTTTATATTTAGAGTGCTTACAAATGGCGATACGAAGGCATAGAATGCAGACTTCATTTTTGTATTGTATCATCGGTATGTATTAATATAATATATTCGGTAGGCGTGAACAAAAATGATTCCGACATTATTGTGAAACATCTTGACAAGCTATTGTTAAAGCTGTTTTATGTTTCCAGTTTATAAAATTTTAACCCAGCGAGTATATTTCGAAATTTAAATAGTTTTTTAAAAATATGAGAATGAATATAAGTGTACTTAATCTGCAATATAAAAGTAATGTAAATACGCAAATATGAGCCATGACTTGATCCTGTCTGTTGTAAAATGCCATGTCTAAAACACTGGACTTAAAAACAGGTTTCGAAATGTAGAAAACTTCTGACCATTTAGGACTACGTTGTTGAAGTTCCCCAGAATAAATATCCTTACAGTGTCCGGAATGATCCCAGTGACCTCAAACCTCATCAAAAGGTTGAGGACCATGCAAGGTACCTACATGCCAAATATATAAAAGATCGGTCAAATATTGAAGGCGCTATGAGAAACTGTAACCAAAGTGTGACAGAAAAAAGGGAGTAAAGAAGGACAATAGCCTCGGTGACCTTGACCTCAGTGACCTCAAACCTCATCAAAAGGTAGATGTCCATGCAAGGTGCTTATATGAAAACTATGTTAAAGATCGGTAAAGTATTGAAGGCGCTATGAGAAACTGCAACAAAAGTGTGAAAAGTGTGACGGAAGGAAGGACGTAAGGAAGGACAAACTGGCAGCTAAATGCTGCACCGAAAATTTTCGGGGAGCATAAAAATGTTCCATAAACAACTCACGTGTCTGGATTTTATTAGCAAGCAGCTTTAAACAAAAATGTGTCAGTCATTTATTAATTTTCCCATAACAATGTGGCATTTTGAAGTACATATGGCCCAATATGGATACTGTCGATTATATAAACGTTTTCTTATTATATAATATTATACAGTAATATGAGTAAGTGTGTTAATGATTTAAGTACTATTTTTAGTAGACGTAGTAGTAGTAGTAGTAGTAGTAGTAGTAGTAGTAGTAGTAGTAGTAGTTGTAGTAGTAGTAGTAGTAGTAGTAGTAGTAGTAGTAGTAGTAGTAGTAGTAGTAGTAGTAGTAGTAGTAGTAGTATTAGTAGTAGTAGTAGTAGTAGTAGAAGAAGTAGTAGTAGTAGTAGTAGTAGTAGTAGTAGTAGTAGTAGTAGTAGTAGTAGTAGTAGTAATAGTAGTAGTAGAAGAAGTAGAAGAAGTAGAACTAGTAGTGTCAGTAGTTTGAGTACTAGTAGTAGTAATGGTAGAAAAAGGGGTTGTTGTTGTTGAAGTTGTTGTTGATGTAGCAGTTGTACTAGTAGTAAAAGTAGTATAAGTAGTGGCTGTTTTTGTAGTAGTAGAAGAAGTAGTAGAAGTAGTAGTACTAGTAGTAGTAGGAGGATGAGTAAGAAGTAGACGAGGAGGGGGAGGAGTTGAAGTAGTTATAGCAAAAGCAGTGGCAGGAACAGCTGTTACAACTGCAGTTGTATTAGTAGTAATAATCATTATTATCACGCGTTCGTGCGTGATTGTTTGTGTGTGTGGACGTGCGTTTGTGGACGTGCGTGTGTGTGCGTGCGTGCGTGCGTGCGTGCGTGCGTGCGTGCGTGTGTGTGTGTGTTATAAATGATACCTATACATCACACTACTGATAAATCTAATTTTCGTTTGAAAAATGCAGTAAATCATACGTTTAGGATGTATTGAGTATACTATTACATTAAGTAGGTTATGCAGTTGTATACAACTATAACATTAAGTAGGTTGTGCAGTTGTGTGCAGCTATATCTATGTATCTATAAAAGAATCACCAAAATTAAAGTTTTTCTTTAAAAACTGTTTTAAGACACTTTTGATTAAAAAACAAAAACACATGTCAATAAAACTTTGGTTAAGATAGAAGACATTTCTATATTTTACAGAGATTGGTAAAACGGAAATTGATAATATATATAACGACTTATTAGAAATTCATGACACACTTGTCTTTATTTTCGTTTTATCAGTGTGAATAGTTTCATACACATACCAACTCAACTTGCACACACATCTTTAAATATCTTAACAACATAATTGTATCATTGTTAATTGCTTTTGCATCTGTTTCCTGACTTAAAACTGTTTTGCCTAATTAATACCCCTTGATATAAATATGCCATCACTTTCAGTGCGCAGCTTTTAAAGCTCTAGTGTTTTGCAGCCTGTGATCGTCGTTTAGGTACAGAGCAACTAGTGTGGTACGTATCATTCAATTACACAAGTTATTTGTATTGTAATGATTTCCCTTTGTTTTATAATTTACATGAAAACACGAATTCCTGTATTGAAGTAAATGCAGTGCAAATGCCATTCACGGTTGATGAGGTATTAAATATGATGGCAAGGAAAGGCAGATGAGTTTCTTAAACACACCTGTCTTTAAAAGCAAAATGTAATTTAGTTTATAGAAAGAGCTAACACAAAATAATAAGTATTAATTTTTCAGTATCGTAAATACAGAAACCACCGCCGTTTTTTAAACGTCCTGTGACAATAGATGAAATCAATAACGTTAGAAAGCATTCCTGTCAATCTTGCAAGATTGAAGGAACTGTTGTACTCATTTGGACGCAGTGCTACCTTATGTGATGATGTCTCTTAAGTGCATGATATACCTATTGGAGTATATGTTCTGCTTAAAATGCGACAAGGACAAAGGGAGTAGTGTTTCAACAATCAGTCAACCCTATAATTATGTCAGAGCCTACCAATTAAAGTACGGTCTTCCTAGCGCTTCTGCGAGCCAAAGAAGTTGAAAACGCTCTGGGACAGCCTCACATTAATGTGGTATTCGATATTAGAATTCTGTCGAAGGCCGTTGAAATAGTTTGGTGTCAGGACTACATTTTTAAAGAGGTAATTCCTAAAGAAGGATGAATGCATTAGTTAATATTATGGATGTCAACGAATATCAGAATATTCGTTCCCGCACCGAATATTCGAATACTATTTTTCGAATCGAATATTCGGAAGAAACATATTAAAAAATCGAGTAATTTAAAAGACTTTGTATTCGTGGAATTTGCTTCAAACGTTGTTAAAAAAAGTTGTTCCTCGTGTCATAGTGTTTGTTCCGGTAGGCGCGATAATGCGTCGCTATGGTGATGATAGTATACCTGTCATAAATCCCGCCTACCTTAAGGAAACTTAAATTTACCAAAGACAGTCACTTTATGTCAAAATTATGATAGGTGCAAATCGCGTCGGCAATTAAAACACCGACCTGTACTTGATCTAATGAATCGAATTACATTTTAAATGATCAACGAGTAAATGAGTAAAGGAAAAGCCGACTTGGTGTAACAAAAAAGAACTTATGCAAAAGATTTTTGATTGACGTTAACCGCGTTCCCCAATCGAAAATGTTGTTGTTGTTTTTTGCTCTAATGGAATTGAATAAGTGCGTATCGTTTGGTTATAATCACGTTGCCCAATCAAAAAAGCTTTTAGAAAATAATTTACTCAACCTCTTATGATTATTTGCGTATCGTATGGTCCAAACTTTAATTAATTACTCAATATTCTATCAGGTACTTTACTTAGATGGTTTTGGGATTTCGCCCCCATTTAATGGAACATATAATCATTGCTACACGAATAAAGTAAATCTCTGTTAAATCAAAATGCCTCCTACACCTTCCGCTGCTTGGAAGTATTTCACGAGATCATCCGATAAGAAGTCGGCAATGTGTAACGTGTGTGGAGCTAATCTTATGAACATGGGCGGTACGTCCAATCTTTTCAATCATAAATATTATGTTTCTCGTTCTATTGTTGATATACAATATTAAAAGTTTAAAAACAGTTTTGCCATTCAATTTTAACAATAAAAATAATCAACAAAATTAACTTCGAATTAGCGACGGCAACGCATTGTCAATATTTAGTCACTTCCTGTGAACTTCCAGTAAAAACGAAAGTAGAATCTATGGAGTAATGGTACGGTAAAGAAAGTTGATTTTGTTGATTTTTTTCCAATAGATGTTGACCGAATATCCGAATATTCGTTCGGAAAGATGACCGAAAATTTGAATACCAATACTGGTATGCGTTGCCATCCCTAGTTAATATCCATATTAACGGGAATTGTATGTATGTACAGAGAAGCTGGTCTTTGACAGCTCGTGTTAGACTCTGGTGTTAATGCTCCCGCTACTGTAACAAACATTATCACAGGAAAACACTTAACAGAGGATTGATGACTTTCAAGTTGATCGATGAAGCATTGTACAACCGAAACTTTGAAGCATGGTGTGAGAGGTAGAATAAGGATTTTTATTGTGACGTGACAGAAGTGCTTTCAAAGTTCCGCAGCATTAATGAAAACGAATATACAGACTCCTCAATACAAATTTACTGTGAAGTCATTTCAACATGGCTCAATGGCTTGATGAATTCAAGGAGGAGTGCCAAAATGTCTCTCCCACCTTCCTTGTATGGAGTGGATATCTAACAAATGTATGAACGTCACTCAACATTTTCCTTTTTCAACAAAGTCTCCAAACCGGTTGGTGCATCAACATGCAAATTTTGAGCTTATAGCTTTGTTGTTTGATTATACTCTCGAAACAAAACAAAACAAATACCTCAAAGGATCACGTGGAGTATTTGACCTTGCCATGAGAGAAAATGCCCTTTCTCGTTGGTTTTAACACATCAATTGACCAGTCGCCAAATTATCGATCGCTCCGCCCACATAGTCACGTGGTCTAGTGATTAGAAAACTCCGACAAGCAGATCGCAATTATAGCGGATTACGTGAGGGAAATTCTTTATTTGTAACGATGTATCATGCTCTTTTCTATAATATAAATTATTAAAGCCGCACACTAAACTAAACTGCTTTGTAAAACTTTAATTCAATCATAAATACTTTAGAGAGAAATGGCGTAATCAAAATAAATGAGTTAACGGCAGACTGACTATCAGAAACGTTTTTTATACATATTATATAGGGGGTTGATGAAAAATCCGTTGTAAAAATGAGCATTTATTTCATATTGATTTAGAACTTGTATTCAACCGTCTGACAGTGAATCCGGTGGCTATTCATATATAATTTTAAAAACATTTCTATTAAATGCAAATGACACATCCATATCATGATGGTTTTTTGTTCATTAAAAATGTTTAGATCTTTGTTTTATTGTGTCGTTTTTTAAAAAGACACCGATTTTTTTATTTAGATATAAATTAAATTTTGATTGTAACCATAATTTAATACAGGCCTAATTTCGTGGTTTCATTAACAGATTTTCTAATATGCATTTTATTTCATTTATGTTTAATGCGAACCTGTTACATTTCACTATCGAAAAATGAAATGTTGGTATTACGGTGCTGTTCACGAACATTCGAATTGAATACATTTAGCATATTATGCATTTGCTTATTTATAACAAGATGGCCCTTAAATGTTTATTGCAATTTTCACATTTCTCCCCGTATCAATATATGTTGTATTAGAAATGTTGTTGTATTATAAACCGTACATTTTACACTTAAGGTCGCTTTAAGCTGGCTTAGCCGCGTTGAAATCACCTTTTTGTTGTTTTTACTTCAGTTAAAACACTATTTAAGTTAACAATTTAAAATGATTTCCCTTGTATATGATCCACAGAAAATAAATATATAATTGGAAATAATTTGAGCAATAAAATAGTGTTCTTTTCTTGTGTACCGTACCTAGCAATGCCTTAATGTTCCTTCATTCTGAGATCCATGCAACATACTGTTATTTATTAATCATCGACAATTACGCTGAGATTAATAAGCACGTGTGGTAATAATAATGTTGCCCAAGCTGCTAAATAATATTGTGCATCAAACGGTATAACACGTTTTATAGAACACACCACTGGTGTGGTTTAACTATGTATTGTGTTTGTTTTCTCATTACTCGTTCATATGTTCAAGAAATAAGATAAAATAATAAACTTTTATAAAGTATGTATAGCACCTACAATTTTGAATAATGATCGAACAGTAATGAGCATGCATTTGATATAAAATCTGTGTAAACTCTTAAAAATTACGTCCATTCCATATGTACAACACGCTTTTTTTGTCGGGCAAAATGGCGGCCAGATAAGCGTTGCTGAGAGGGGTGTGAAAAGTCGATATCTGATTGGCTGATCGAAAAATGTGGGCGGAGCGATCGATACATTGGCGACTGATCAATTGTCATTCCGGTACTCATCCGTTTTCCATGAAAGCATTTGCAATGTAATAGAAGTGGATACAATTAAAACACCACTGATACCCGGTTCATTTGTATCACCAAGAAGTACCATTTTGTAGTTTATTAATATATAGCTTTGAGAGTTATCTTTAATGAGTATATGTACTTGGCTACATTACCAGAATGAATGTGTTATTCTTCTGACATTTTTCAAAAGGTACATGTATTATTGTCTGACAAGCCCATTTTAAAAAGGAGTGAGTTTGTTCCCAATATTATGTGGATAATCCTAGTTTGTAACCATTTACTATATGTGTTATAAGTTTTTGTTTACACTTGTTCGTGGACATTTTTCCATTGTATGGACTCGTTTGCAAAGTATTCATTCCATTATGTTTGGCAGGTTGGAATTTCAGAGTTCCATTTTAACATGTTTTGTAAAAGCTTATTGCATGAATTCAGAATTATTGGTTTTATATAGGTCGAACAAATTTGGTATGAATTTACTTTATACTGTTCCAAGTTTACTTTCTTCACTGAGACAATGTATTAAGAAAGAACTGCTTTCATACTGTAAAAATGTATACAGGTTTATTCATTTTGATTTGTAGCTCAAGTAGTGACAAAAAATGTCCACTGTCTTTTATAATATATCTAATGTACTGAATAGCATTATCATTCTTATATCTTCAAAAAATGTATTTATTGTTGATAAGTAAAACGTTGTTGTAAAATAGAGGCATATCCAAAGGTTTTTCAACAGAATAAATATTAAAACTATTAATATAATCGGAATATATTGTTAAAACATCGATCAAAAGGCGTTGGTTATTCTATTTATACCACAAATGGCATATAAACTGCCTGCTTTACATAATATGTTAAAATATATTATCTTTCGAGCTTAGAATGTAAATTTGTTCCGGCCTTGAATGACTTATCTTATTCATGATAATTTTAAACTGTTCAAAAATACATGTATGTCCACCATTTTAAATTTCTTTAAAAACTGTTTCTTAAGCATCTTTTAATTTAAAAACAAAAACAAAAACACATGTCAATACAACTTTGGTAAAGATAGACAGAAAATTAAAATTTGCTTTAAATGTTTATGCAAACACAGCAAGCGAGTCAAATAAAGGAATATTAAGGACCGTTATTAGACTATTACAGTACAGCTCACGCGGATTTTTCAAATTACACGCTGCCACCGCGGACAAACACGTCCGTGGGCGCACAATCGCGGCGATATTGTTTCTTGTTCGCGGTGTTTTCTCGGCGGTTTCTCTCTTCCTCAAAAAAACGCCGCGGACACTATCACAGTTAGAAGTCACCGCGGAACGCCGTGGACTTATCACGGATCGCGGTGGACGCACGGCGGATCACGGTTGAGGATTGTTATAAGACAATTTCATTCGAGAAAAGGTTCATTATGAAACGATATAGCATACATGTATACCTTTGTATTTGTTCGTGGTGAATAAATAAATTCCATTAATTATAAATTCATCTTTGATAAAAAGTTGTTCTGTTCTGTTTCCCAATAACGATGAGGAAAAACAAAGTATTTATAGCCTGGTGACATAGATTCCCAAAGATAATCGTAATTAAATGTTCCTATTTCTGTGAAAAATAATAAACATGAGGAAATATATTTGATTACACAATTAAATACCCTGAAATAAAAAAAAGATAACTCGTGTAGAATAATCTTAATGTGCTTAACGTTTTACGACATCTCGAGTCCCTAACACATTAGCACATAATCTTTTAACCAGTCAATCAATTTTAAACACCTGTATGACCATTACATAAGTAGAATTATTCACGCTTATTTCAGTTTGTGTGAGCGTTATCGGTTTGTACTTTCCGCAATTATGCTAATTGTAATTACATGTACTGTGGCACGCGTATCATCGAAGTTGCAAACTGTGACCTATTTCGGCTTGGATCAGCAAACTACGACTTATTTAAGTGCATTTACTGTGACAAGCGTATCATCGAAGTTGCAAACTCTGACTGACCAACTTCGGCTTGGATTACACACTACAACTTATTTTAGCTTGCATTATCAAATTGTAGAGGGCTATAAGTAAGCTATCTTCTTCCTCGAATATAAACGAGTTCACTCGCATAAAGCTTTACTATTCGAATACAGTATTACGATGTGGAAAGTAACACACACGACAAAATTACAGATTATTAATCTGCATCGAGCTGTATATCGCGTGTCAGCTAAAGTGAATGAACAATTTAATAAAGCATGCCTTAACGTTTTATGATCCTGATATCTTTTACCACCTGTGGTGAAGGGTCTCTGTTGTAACAACTATCATGTTAGACACCACCTGGACAATGTCTTATCTTAGCGATACACATTGCCACGGGCTAATTTTACACCTGATTAGCAAAATTAGATGCCTATATGTAGGCTGAAGACCATGAAATAAGAAAATTAAAATAAAGCATGGACTTAAAGTTATTTCATTGGGTGATCAAAGAAATTACTATATTTACGAGTTGCAAAGACACGAATGAACATATATTTTTCTATGATCACCCTTGAAATATAATCGATAATCTACCCAAACCAACACATTTTATTTTATAACACAGTTTTATTGTAATATTGTACTCACCTATAAGTACAAGTGTAGTCCCGCAATCAATTGTCTAGAGTGATGCCAAGGAATAACCAGGGATATTTGGTGATAGACTGGTCTTGTAGACTTCAGCTTGTGTATTTCAAGATGGCGAACAGGAAGAGGGCGAGAACGGGGTTTTCACATCCGGAATCACGGGTTTGAGCCGATTCGTCCTAAACCACTTCGTACCACACTCCCCCCTGTCCTATTAAAATGGGGTTGGTAACACCTTCATCACGTTGTCGTTACTGTGTAATCTTGACTGAACAGAACGTTATGTCCATTCAGTATTAGTGTAGAGACCTTAGTCTGGCCATACCGACCAAGAAACACGGGTTAATACTTGTTAATATAAAGTTTCATCAGTGTCTGATTAAAATAGATAATAAATGCGTTTTGGAGCTAAGAAACTGGATTTCCATGTCTGGCATTGCCGACCGGAAATTACATTTGGTAGAGGATGCGTATATTGGCAGATGTGAACTCCAGGACCTCTTCAACTGTTTCCCCTCTCACTCGGCTAACCGCCAGGGCGACCTCTCCAATGAACGCTGGGGTACTCGCACTTGCCTGCAATGGTCTGAAGTAAGGTGCATCTGTTTCGATGAGCACATGGCCCCTTGGAATTCTCCGAAGTGCCGCCTTCTGGAAACAGTCGAACTCTCTGACCAGACCGGTAACCCGAAGTAACACTTCGGAAATGTCTCAAGCCAGCTCACGACCTGCTCCACGGTTCCTGTGAAGCAATGGAGATGTATGCGTTGAGTAAGAACAAAATTGGCCTTCATAATCTGCAAACATCTCGCCCCAACTTCTCCACAATGCTGACCCGCAGCGTCTCGCATGTGCAGAATCACTGAACGGATGGGCATGCTCAGTTGCAGGACTTTCACCAAGATTTCTTCTTGAAGTTTCCACGTGAACGCGGGTGCACATCGGTCTAGACCGATTTCTCCCAGCGCCACGACTGTCTTTAACCTCAGAAGGTTTCTGAGCTCCTCAAATTTTGTGTGTGGGAAGAACGGCACCTTCTTGGGCTGAATACCCACTGCCGCTCCAAACCCTTTCTTCTGACATTTAATATTGGTGGGATAATTTTCATGGTCACAGTAGACCATTATTCCACCGACCACTTCAACCTTGATTTTGGGCATAACTCCGACATCTGCAGCTAGAATATTTACAAAGGAAGCTTCCTGGTGACCAAATAGCGTTTAGCTGGTACGATCAAGGTGGAAATGGCTGCCCCACGCTCTCAGGATAGTGTTTCCGATTCCCATATTCTGGCTTCTATCAAGGCATTGGTCATGATCAGGGTAGCTCGGTAAAGGTTGGATAACAAGGCTGGACTGCTCGGTTATGGGGTCAATCACGGATACAGGGTCATTTCCAACTACTTGGTTTGGACAAGAGTGTTCATACGTCCTGGTGATCTCGAAATTAAACCCCACACTATCCACCTCCACCAGTTCCTCCAAATCAGTCAGGACATCTGACTCTTCACATTTCTCCTCCCTTCCCTGTTGAAAGTGTTTACGCTCTTCCGCAGACAGGTTGAAAAGAAAAACCGTCAAGACCATCCAGTGGAATAGCAAGGATTTGCTGTTTACCGGATGCATGTTATATTTATCCGGAGCTGCCCAGCCATTCTGCTTGCACACCATCGACAGCCATTCGATATCTTCACTGGGGACATATGCATCGGCAGGGATGGTGCGTTGTCGATTTACAAATCTGACTAGCTCGTCATGGGATACCTCATGCCCGAAGATTCAAGTGCCGATCCATAACAGATCGGCCAGCCTACGGTCATTCAGGTCCGATTGTAGGAGTTCGTTATTTCCAAAATGTGCAGGAAGATGCTTTTCTCTGACATGTCTGCGAGCGTTGCGGAAAGGAGCATCTGGGCATTCTGGGAATGAACATCTCTTTACTCGCTGACTACGGCTTTTTGACTTAATGAATGGAGTCTCTGTATTCTCATCCGTGGTTTGCGGGTACGGCCTGTCAGCTCTTGAAGGTGTGACGACACGCGAATTCGTGAAGATGCGAGTGGATCCGAAATCAAAGCCCGCCTCATCCTCTGAGTGTACCGCGTTGTGGTCACGCTGATTTGAGCGACTACGGTCCCTGTGGACAGCTCCTCTCTCACGGAGTTGTCTTTCCCGGTTCAATATTTCCCTACGGTCCCCACGATGACTGACGACTAAGGCATTTGCAATCTCTGGGGCAGATGCCAAGTCCGTGTCCGGCGTAACGATAGTCACCGCTGGTGGGGGTATCTGTGGACGGAAAACCATTTGGTCCTCCACTAGCTCAAGTTTGATTGGTGCCTCAGCGGGTGCTGAGTACTGTACAGTACTGGTTGGTTCTGCAGTGAATACTTCAGCAGGAGCTGAGATATTGACAGTCTGGATGACATCAGGATCGCTCAGGACGGATTCGGGCCCGACATCTCCGCCAGCAACTGTTACTTCAGCAGACGCTGAACTAGAAGTCGCGGTATGCACTGTTCGGGTACAGGATATACCAGATTTAAACCTGATGTCCCTCGTCCAGTGTCTACTAGTGGCCTGCGTTCCCGGTGCTGACACACGTTTTGGTGGCCTGTAGCCAAAATGACTCGTCAGCCAAGAATCTGCCTGATGGAGAGAAGCATACATGTGCAAATTCTTAATGAAACTGGAGCGTTTCTGGGCCTTGGCAATCTCATATTGAGCCACTAAGAGCTGCTGGATCAGCTCATTATCCGTCTGGCTGGATAACTTGATGTGAAGTTGTGTCACCAGCTCTTTCGCTGATGGCCACAACCTTCCCTCGCGGTTATGATGAAGAACTTCATCTACATACGTTGGTAACTTCTTCAGGGTAAGCCCTGGGGCAAGCACGGGTTTCCGTGCCCTCCAACTTCTTCGAGGGCTGGACTCCGAGGCTTCCGAGCTGGACAACGTCCGCTCCGGTGATCCTCCCTCGGCCATTGCTCTGTAATAGACAAATACAAATTAAACCTAATTAACTGAATTGGAAGAACCACCAGGATCAAATGGCATTGAGTTTGGTGACACTTGTAGGAACACCACTTGATTATTGTCTTCTTCAGGCCCTTTTTCTGACCTAACAGATACAGCTTGGTTGTGATTTGTTACCATATTTTGCTTAGGCCTTTCCCATTCCACTGTAAATGGGTCTTGCAGCGCGTATTCCTTAGGACTCGGGCATGCCCGAGACAGCTGAACAGGTGGTTCTGAGAAATCAGGTGTATAATGATCTCCCGAATCCTTTTCTTGGAAGAGGCGTTTCAAATCGGCGTCGGCTATACATGACTCTTCAGCCGGCGAGTTCAGAATGCAGTCGGAATTATCCCAACCAATACGCTCTTCCTTGAACAAACGACGAAGACTAAGACCATGTGTAACATGGTTGCACTTCTTGACCTTTCGCGTGAGAGTCTTCCTGTCTTCAATTACCTCTCTATCTTTATCCTGGACTGGGCTATTTAGCATTGGGATCGGGCTTCGCCCTCCTTGTCCGACCCGGAAGAGTTTAAATGTTCCTCGTTCTCTTCCTTTCCCTCAACAAGTTGGACACGTTTACCTTTGTCACTAGTGCGATGGGGACAGTCTTTAATGTAGTGGTTTTCTTCGCAGTTGAAACACTTAAGTGTTGGCGGAAGTCTGTTTGGAGACGGCGATGCAGAGCGAAGTTGTATGTACGCAAGGCGCTTGAGGATGGTATCAATATAGATCTTCATCTGGCTGATCTGTTGTTCAATTGTGTCTAGACGTTTCTCACAGCCTCCAAATTGAGTAAGTGTGCTCTGACCAGTTTGGCTTTGTGACTCCTCTTTAACTGCATATACGGAACAGCCTTGGCTAATGTCTTGGACAGATGTCTGTCTAACATCTCGTTTGGCACGGCCATGGACAGCGGTGTGAGTGTGGACCGCCCACTTCACTTTGTCCACTGCTGCCTCCATGGTAGATGGGCGAGCATTCGCTGCCATCTCACCAGCTTCCTTGTTGGAGCAACCGTGACAGAAGCGTAGGACTGCCTGGCGATACATATAGTCTTCGGGTAGATCCCGAAAAGCTTTAGTGGCTCATGTCATGATTCGATCTGCCCAATTATCAAGGTCCTCCTCCCCCTCCTGTCTAGCAGTGTTGAAGGCAATTTTAGCCGTTTCAGGTAAATCTTGATACCAAAATCGTTTCTCAAAACGCTTGATAATATCGAAGTTCTACATGTTATCATACTTCTCCACCAGATTTGCAAAGAAATCACCGGCTTTGCCGGTAAGGCACCAACACAGGTTGTCTTTGCAATCTTGTGCTGCCAACGCTGAGCTTCTGCGTATTTCGAGAATTTCACATAGAAGGCCCTCCAGTTGGATTTTCCATCATAAGTTAACGTCTTGGGTAAATTGCCAATTCTTTTCATTTGCAGGTCCCTGTGACCTTGACCTTGATCTGAATAGGTCGGATGATTTGCAGGTGTTCGGTCAGCATATCCGAAGGTTCTCGCAGGACGCTGGTTTGAAAACCTAGGCGAGTATCCCGCAAACGGATGCTTGCTTTCAGGTTGGTATGCCGGTCGCATGTCCGTGGCAGGATAATCCAAATCAGTGCCTGCTGATGTGTAATCTTGGCGAAAGTATGACTTGTCACGGCCTGGAAACCGATTATTAAGGTTGGCATCGCCAGAGTCAGCATAGGCATTATGAGGTCTCGAAGACGCACGGTAATAAGGGTCTTGTAAACTTGATCGATGGAAATCGTCAGATAATTTGTCCATTTCGTCATATTGTGCAGTCGGGAATTGCCGACCATACGGGGTGAAATCTATCAGGTCTAGGAGATCCTTTGACATTCTGATGTATGGGATCATCGCCAGTTTTTCTTCATCAATTGGCCCCACCCTTTCCCGGTAATCAATAATTGCTTGGGTTGTACGGACCCCAAGGCAGTGACCGTAGTTGTGTTTCCGATGCAGTATTGATCGGGATACGTGTCGATGTTCGATGGAACATTATTGTAAAGGCCGGATGGGGACAGGCGAAGACAATGTATATATATAAAATAAATAGTCTTAAAGTGTAATTGTCCTATAAGAAAATAATTTCTAAAAAACAAACATAGTCCATTTAAGCAAATAAATTCTAAAAAATGTGATGTCCCTTTAAAAAAAAATTATTTCAAAAAATGTAGTGTCCCTTTAAAAAATTTATTTAAAAAAACGTAGTGTCCCTTTAAAAAAATAATTAAAATTAAAGAATGTAGTATCCCTTTAAGCAAATTTAAAAATGTGATGTCTCTTTAAGTCAACAATCTATTAAAGTAAAATTTTCCTTTAAGTTATTTTGAACGTCTTGTAAATAATAAACGCAAGTTTCAGATCAACCTATAATTTGTGTTGATAAAATTTAATTAAAGAAAAATAGAAAAATAAAAAGATAGAATTGAAATCACAATAACCGAAAATTTATTTTGAAAACAGAAAATATTACTAGGTGTTAAGATGATGGTGTTGACCGCACGTGGAGCTCCGTGCTATGCGCTGAAGCAGCCGCGAACTGGTACTGGCAACTGGAACTTCAAGCAAGGCGCTGAAGTACCCTCAAAAGAATCTGGCCTGTGGAGCTTCACGCGGAACGCTGAAGCACTCGGCAGACTGGTTCCACCTTGTGTCACGGTATGAGCCGGAGCTACAGCAAACCAGTCGAGCAAATGTATATTCTGTTAATTATCTGGAACACAGTATTTTGATAATAAAACAGATTATTCAAATAGCATGTGTTTGTGTGTGTATTTTATTACTAGTCTTCCAGTAAAAAGATTTTGTTTACGCTATCAAAATATTGATGTTGTGGCTTTCTAATTAATTATTGCTACCAATATTTGCTCTAATACTAAAACAATCCTGCTGATGGTTCTGTATGAACACAAGTGTTGTCCCTCAACCACGTGACCAAAATTCACACTAATTTGGAAAGTGTGAAAAAGTGATGTATGAAAAATTAAAAGAAAGAATAATACTATTCTACTATATGTGTTGTTTAAACAAAACTACTATTTAACAAACGAAATCGTTGTTAGACGACCACGTGACCTAAAATTCACACCAATTTTGAAAGTGTGAAAAAATAATTCGAGGAAATTAAAGGGAGAAAAATTGAATCGTTTTTGTTTTATTTGTTAAAACAATTTTGCATTTACGACAACTGCAAATAGTTGTCAGACTTGTCAGACTATTTACGGCAATGTAAAGTGTGAATACGAGTATGCAGGGTAAGAAGAAAAGAGAAGAAAGTAGAGTTTCTTACCTGCAATCTTCGCGTTATAAGACAAAGAAAAGGTATAGTGAGAATTTTTCACAACATGTTATTCTCGTGAAAGAAGAAAAGAATGAAGAAGAATTTCGAGAATTTTTCACAACCTGTAATTCTACGAAAGAGTAGAACACAATTCCGATAATTTTTCACGACCTGTAATTCTACGAAAAATACGTTCGAGATTTGCTCGCAGCGCCAATATTGTAATATTGTACTCACCTATAAGTACAAGGGTAGTCCCGCAATCAATCGTCTAGAGTGATGCCAAGGAATAACAAGGGATATTTGGTGATAGACTGGTCTTGTAGACTTCAGCTTGTGTATTTCAAGATGGCGAACAGGAAGAGGGCGAGAACGGGGTTTTCACATCCGGAATCACGGGTTTGAGCCGATTCGTCCTAAACCATTTCGTACCACAGTTTACAAATCTGAACACTGATAATCATCTAATCCATTTAATATTAGCCAATGCGGCAGGAATCAGAATTAAGCGAGGCTATGTCATTTCAAAATTTGATCCCGGCTCCGTTGAATGTGTGTTACATACATAATAAAATAATAATAATAATAATAATAACTACGACAATAAATGACGGATACTAATTGGGGTCTTCTAAAATGCGAGAATGTCGATATCTACGCAGAAAATATTACTAAAACAGTATTACACATTTCAAGCACATGCATTCCGAACAAAAATGTTTGTATCCGATCTCGTGATATTCCATGGATAAACAATAACATAAAGAAAAAAAATCGAAAACGGAAACGCCTATACCAAAAAGCAAAACATTCCAATAGTGATATACACTGGTCAAATTTCCGTCATGTTAGGAATGAGGTTGTATTACTTTTACGCAATTCGAAATTAGAATATTTCAACACTATTTCACAGAAACTAAAGTCATCCGACCTTTGCGCTAAAGACTGGTGGAAAACCCTTCGAACATTTATTCCTACGAAATCAAATAACACTATTCCACCTCTTTACGATGACCAAACTAACATCTTTGTAGTGGATGACATAAGTAAAGCTGATATGCTAAACCAGTATTTTGCTGGCCAGTGTTCAATTGATGAAAGCAACCACGAACTTCCAACTATGCACAATACAAACGTAAACAGTCTTCAATCTATAAATGTAACACATGAGAAGATTATTGATTCAATTAAATGCCTTAAGATAGGAAAAGCGTCCGGTCCTGATGAAATAGACCATCGTATCCTCAAAGAGGCAATGCATCAATTAAGTTACCCTTTGTGTGATTTGTTTAATTCTTGTCTTACTTCTTGCAAAATGCCTTTCTGTTGGAAAATCGCAAATGTGTGTCCGATCTTCAAAAAAGGAGACCCATCCTTAACGTCCAATTATCGACCCATATCACTTCTTAACACTATCGAGAAGGTCTTTGAGAGGATATTACATAAACACATATTTAATTTTCTTCGTTCGAACTCATTCTTTGAACCAACTCAATCTGGATTTTTGCCAGGTGACTCGACTGCCAATCAGTTAACTTATATTTAAAATACATTTTGCAGAGCCTTAGACAATGGCCTTGAAGTCAGAGTTGTTTTTTTATATTAGTAAAGCTTTTGATAAAGTATGGCATAAAGATGTATTGTTTAAACTACAACAAGCAGGAATTCGAGGAAATCTATTATCTTTGCTGGCTAAGTATCTCTCTGAACGTAAACAAAAAGTAATATTACCGGGAGCGCATTCAGCCCATATCGAGATTCTCGCCGGTGTCCCTCAAGGCTCTATCTTAGGGCCTCTTATGTTTCTTGTGTATATTAATGACATCATCGCTGACATACAAGCACACATTCATTTGTTCGCTGATGATACCAGCCTATTTATGGTAGTTAACTCGCAAAACGAAACTGCAGCCGTACTGCAGTCAGACATTGATAAAATATCCAGCTGGGCTGATAAATGGTTGGTATGTTTCAACCCATCAAAATCGGAATCAGTGCTCATATCCCGCAAAATAAATCAACTATCCCATCCCCCATTGACTATGCAGAGCGTAACTATACCCACTGTTGATGTCCATAAGCATTTGTGTGTCTTTATTTCAAATGACTGTACCTGGCATGCGCATATATATTTAAAAAAGGAAAAGGCTTGGACACGAATTCATATAATGCGTAAATTAAAAATAATGCTTGATAGAAAGACTCTGGAGAAAATATATGTGTCGTTTAAAAGACCAATCTTGGAATACTCAGATGCTGTATTCGATAATTGTACGCAATATGAAAAAGATGAACTTGACAAAATCCAAACCGAAGCAGCGCGAATAGTATCTCGTTGCACGCGTTTAGTCTCATTATAAGATCTGTATAATGAGTTAGGATGGGAAACTATAAGTCAACGAAGACGCAAACATAAATTAATATTAATGTATAAAATGTACTCTGGCAATGTACCAAACTACTTACGATCCCTTTTACCCGCAACAGTTGGATCGTGTAGCAATTACTCATTAAGAAATGCGTCTAATCTCCAAACAATTCAAGCGCGAACATCACTGTTTTCGAATTCGTTCTTACCATCTACTGTATCTGAATGGAATAATCTTCCCGATGACGTTAAGAACGCTGAATCGATCCATTCCTTCAAAAGGCTTATTAACACAGATCGACCGATTCCAAATCCATTATTTTCCTACGGTTAAAGACGCCCTCAAATGTTACACACTCGCTTAAGAACAAAGTGTAGCGCCTTAAATGACCATCTCTTCAGACGCAATATTATTTCCTCTTCGTTATGTATATGCGGACTTCATGAAACTACGTCGCATTACTTTCTGGAATGCACTCAGTATGAACATATCCGCGGTGAACTTGTAAACTCAATATCGATGTATTCCTTCCCCTCCATTGAAACTATATTATATAGAGACACCACTCGTGACTACTTAATCAATACTAAAATAGCTGATGCAGTTCATAAATTTACTTTCATGAGTAAGCGATTTGATTCGTAATATGCTGAAGAACGACTCTAAACCCTTCTTCTCCCCTTTCACACAAGAAGCCTTACAAAACATCTCCTTTCTTTCCAAACCTCTGCTTCTTTCTCTCCTACACTGTTCACGTGTCAATCCGTAATCTGTGTTGCACACTTGAAACTATATATACGGAGTCTTTCTTTTTGACCCTTATGTTATTATTGTTTAAATCATGTACATCCAATTATGTTCGCTTGACAATATGAAACTATAATGTATAGGGAGAAGAACTCTATAAGACTTTGTCTTTCGTTCCTATCCTATTCGAACATGTAAGTATTATAAACATTGTTGTAATTATATGTAAACAAAAGTGCATTATTTAAAATAAATATGTTTAAACTAAACATAGAATTGCTCCTTATATATGTTTTATATGTTAGTATTAATTGCATTTATGAAAAATAACTGCTATTAACTGATGCAACGTGCAACATGTATTTTACATTACCATTTATTTAAAGTTTTCATATTGGAATCAAATTTAAATCGATTTTGTTTTTAAAAGAGCTTTTGTGTAAAGAAAGGTGTGTACATATTGTCCATAATTATTGCATTAAGCAAATGTTACATAATTTGATTTTGTGTTTTTAAAAACTGTTACCATAGTGAAGATGTAAACCTGCTACCCTTTCTTGTTCAGCAACACTTAATATTGTGGTGTACATTAATAAGTACTTGTGTAAGGTAAAAATGTGGAACTAAGAATATAGTAATAAAGTTTGTGTAGAGATAGTTATAATTGAGTGCAAATACAGCACATACGGTCCATTAAGTCTTTGTTTGTTTATGTCTCTGTAAATATATTGTATATACATTTATTAGGAGTGACAAAGTCATTGAAACAGGAAAAAAGTTGCGATTCAATGGTGTTACTCCCACAGGAATTTTGGCTATTACTGGTCATAAGAACGTTCAGTCCATCTTGAAGTATTATTCAGTAACTGAACAACAATTTCAACGATTTTCAGCCATATTGTGAACGTCCATAAAAGACCTGTCGAGGTCTGAACATACCATCAGAAAAACAAATCACAACATGAACAACAACAACACTAACCTAACAAGCAAATCCTGTGTCTATCACAATTCTTGAATATAGTTTGAATTCAAAAACGGAATTCAATGTTTCAACAGCAAGGCTTTTAACATCACATTATGGAGCAACATTTAACATCAAAACATGTCATAAACTCCTCGTGCACAGCATCACTCATAGATCTAAATAATTAATTATTGAGTTTGAAATTCTTGTACCTATTACATTATTGTGTATTTGGATTGAACTCCACGTGTAGGGTACGAAGCGTGTTTTTTTAGATTATTTTATAGTCCACAAACGCAGATGCATCATAAACGAACTTAGTTGATAACTCTTTTGGTCTAGCAATCGTATCCGGCATATTCGATATCATTTTAACCGGTGAATGCAATCTTAATACCAGTCAACCTATACTATTTAAAACGCTTGACTCTTGGTGCCTAAAGTACAATCTTGTTCAATTTATTAATGAACCAAAGCATTTTACGGAAATGTCATCGTCAATTATTGACCTAATGTTAGTAAGTAACCCAAACAATTGATATTATCAGGTGTAAGTGATCCATTTCTTGATCAACAGCAGCGCTTCAATTGTCCTATGTATGGACTCTTTAAACTTAAGCCACTTGCAAACGTATATGAGCGTCATATATCGACATTTGAGGATGATAACTACGCTGTGCTACGTGAAACTAGTTTTGCGCTTAATTTGAATTCAATCATAAGTATTTATGTTGACACCTATTGCACTATCATTCGTAATCGCAAACCATGTATCCAAAACAGGTTAATAAATGCAACCTCTTGATGCTCCATGGCTTAATGCACAAATACTCCGAATGATAAGAACATGCAAAGTGGCTTACCGACTGCCAACTCCAAAATCACTATTTATAATTGCTCCAAGTTTGGTACAATTAGAAACCAGACAATAACATTAATTCGTCGAGCAAAGGATCCGTACAAGGGCATTTGAGGCGACACACTTAAAGAAATTAATACCACGACTAAGGATTGGTTGAAAATTCTCAAGTCTTCTCAACGAGACGTATTACCGCTTCTAATTGGGCTACACTAGATGCCGGGGTTCTCCCGGACTCTATATTAGGAACACTATTCTGTTTGTTCTTGATACATGATACTGTTAATGACATTCGAAGTAATATTCAGTTTTTTGCTGATGACACATCCCTTAATATTCTTATAGACGAGTCCTATCATTCAAATGTAATATGACAAAACGATTCCCAAGATACCAGCACAATTTCTAATTTGACCCTAAAATGACATGTCTTATTTATACCATCTGAAACACTAAAGCGACAACCAAATCGACATATTTTTACAAACTCTTGCTACATAAATACCTGAAGTTAGTTTCCATAAACATCTAGAAATCTTCCTGTCGATCTATTGTACATGGCATAAACATCTTTAATATATAACTGCTAAAGCATCGGGTCTTAATAATATTATGCGCAAACTTAAATTAAAGCTTGAGAGAACATCGCTTGAAATCATTTATACATCCTATATTCCCCCTCTCATGAAATATATTGATGTTATATGGGACAATTGCACACAAGCAAAAAAAAATACGAACTTGGCAAAATTCAAAACGAAGCAGCGATAATTCCTTTTGGAGCACCCAAATTAGTATCACTAAATGAATTACAACATGAAATGAATTTGGAATCGCTGAAAAATCGACGCGATAAACACCAACTCATACTAATTTATAAAATGCAAAACTTACTCAACCCTCTGTACTCGTCCGTTCTGGTTCCCAAACATGTAGTGTCCATTTCAAGGTATAATCTTCGAAATGCGAACTATTCACACATAATCGAATGCAGAACAACGCTTTATTATAATTATTTCCCGCAGTTATCTGAAACTGGAACACTTTACCAGATGATGCTAAAAAAGTGATTCGCTGAACATATTTAAGGTAGCAAGGTAGCGCACCCGTAAAGGGCACCTTTCCAAATATAATCGTATGTATTATTTTCTTACTCAGCATCATTTCACTGAACTACATGCAACTTTTTAGGTAGGCTTTCCATGCTTTTTAAAACAATATACAGATTTTTTCCAAACCACCCCACGCTCAGCTTTTGTCAAGTTTATTTGCACCCCTGTGGTATATGAAAGTTCCATAATTCATTCAGATTTCCAAATATGAGCATACAGTTGGTGTGCACAGATGCATTAAATGATTTTAAGTTTAAACAAGATGAAATAAGTATTATTTTACAGACATTTATTTTGTATAACTTGTTATTTATGGAAGAGCGCCATGAAATGTTAGTAGTTTCAGCCAAGTAGAAATTGGGTATGTTAAAAAAAAAGTGTAATAAAATTCAAAAAGATATCATTTAAGTAATATTTTGAACTTAGTTTTTATACATACACTTTATACAGCAAAATTACCAATAAATAGACAGAACTGATTTATCGTTTACTTTTTGATATAAATATAAAAATGCAACATGCATGATTCGTATTTTCATCAGTAAATCACAAAATTTAGACATAACGTTTTAATTTTAAAAATTGAAGAATGTGCATAAAAATGCAAATATTTAACAATAAACATAGCTTATATGCTATATGAAATCAAATTACGTTAGGAAAGAAATAAAAAGTATGCGTTGTCGGCGGGATTCGAACCTGCGCGGGATGATCCCAAAATATTTATAGTCTATGGCCTTAACCACTCAGACACGACGACTTCACATTAATACCTGCTTAAATAAGATATCCATAAATAAACAGGTAAACAGGATATTCAATCTTCGAAGAAATCGCGGGAAATCACTACGGGTGCGCTACCTTAAAACAAAGCTGAACAGACGATTAGCTCAAACTCTAACTCATGTTTAGGTAGGTAAACGTTATCTTTGATTGTCTTACGCGTGGCTTAGAACCAAATCAAGTGCGAAAACTATCATTTCATCGCCTCTTTGTTATTGCGGTGCTACTGAACCTAACAACCACTTCTTTTTCTTATGTCCATATTATTCCCATGTAAGTACATATGGTCAACAATATGTAAACAAATCCAGGCGCTTTTCTGAACACTCTACTACTGACTCAGCCACGACTTGTGCCTTATGGTCTAGTCCTTGCATGAACACTCATCCTTCATAAAAAAATTCTCTTTCTATAACGTTTATATTATTATGAACGCTCCTTATTACTGTCATATGCAATGAACTTATGTCGTAAATCACACTCATGTATTGCGTAAATACTACTGCAAAGAAAAAAGCTATATACGCATAATTTCTTTCGCTTCAATCCTTTTCTTATAATGAGTGTATACTGCATGATTGTTGTACACATTATTTGACAAAAGAAATAACTATGTTTAAATTAATGTCCAGTTAAGTAGCAATCTAGTCTCATTAATGGACAGAAACACGTTATACAATCAAACACGCTCCAAATAAAATTTTAGTAACAATATTATTGTACTGAAGTATAATCTCATACAACATATTTTGACAAAGAACAGCAATAATAAATGAGTACACAAACATGTGTTTTGGCATTTAATTTCTTTCAAAACACACACTTCGACTTTTATTTATTCAGTAGCTAAAAATCGCCTTTTTATCCATTTACCTTCAATATGTTTGTTACAATAACGTCACAGATCATTGTATAACTAAATATCTACCGTTGCTGTGAGAAGGTGAACCTTCATTGATAGAAAATTTACTAAGTTTAGGCCGTGGTGCGTTTTCTCAGTCTAAACATTTAAAAATGGATTTTCTTTAAATGGATTATCCTATTTGGGAGCATAAAAACGTTTCCATTCTTGATTAAAGGTTATAGACAATGATTGATAATGGTTTAATGGTTTATTTCAGAATACATTAGGCTTGAAGCCCATGAGTACACATACATATAACAAACAAATGTAGTCAACTGTGGTCAATGACATACAGGCATATACATATATAACTTTTAGTAATATACATTGAGAATTAACAATAACAAGATTTTGCAACTCTAAAACATGCATTGAAGATAATCAGCTAATTTAAACATGCATATATATATATATATATTCATAACACTGTTTACTGTTACATACTAATTTAAGATAGGTATATGATTTGCATACTTTACATATTACAAAATAATGTAGTCAACAGTGTTTAATGACGTACAGGCATGAACATATATACTTTTAGCAATATGCATTTAGAATTAACAATAACAAAATTTTGCAACTCTAAAGACATGCATTGTAGATAAACAACTAATTTAAACATTCATATATATATATATATATATATATATATATATATATATATATATATATATATATGCATAACACTGTTTACCGTTACATACTGATTTAAGATAGGTATATGATTTGCATATTGTAGAGTCGTATCTTATTAAAATCAACTTGAATTTCCTAAGAATGTGTATACATATAGATTTTATAGCTATGACTACAAATAGACAGTAATATGGAGAGACACTATTGATCAAACAATTCAGTTCTCAATTTAGCTGCTTTAAAAAATAAATGTTGCTAGCGTTTCAACTGTTTTTGCGTTGTCAGTTTGTAAGAGTTCAATAAATTTTAACATATTTGTGTGATGCCAATACTATCTATGTATATATTGTTGTCTAAGACTATTAAAAACTGGACATTCGAGTAAAAAATGGAATTCATCTTCGAGAACGTTACATTGTTTAAATTTTCTATTACCATTGATATGATAGTATCTTAGAAGCAATGAACAACAGAGGTATGTCTCTGAAACAAAACTTGAATTAACGGATCCTAAGATTAACAATGATCACATCCCACATTTCCGACACTTGAATGTGTATGTATTGTTAATTAAAATAGTGGCATAAACGTACCTTAAGAATACAATATGAGTAAACGCTGACTACTTACATTCATGTTAAAACTTATATTGCAAAATGTTTCCGAATATGAAATTACCGTTCATGAAAATATGTGTGTTTGAAATACTATTTCTATTAAACGAATGGGCCTTACAATGTCAGATACATTTCATTTTCTTTAGGTTGCCAGGTCTTCAAATTATTTAAAAACGCGAGTTGTATCTTGAAATTATCTACAAGCGTAACCTGCGGTCCTCCGGACCTTCTTGTAACGCGAACCGATCATGACCCTGTTACTAGTTAAAGTTGTCGAACACATATGTGTTTTATACATGTTGTAATAATGTGGCAAGTAGAAACCTTTCGTGTTATCCACGTATTTAGATAAAAATGCCTGAAAGTACGTTGGCATATTTCTGCCAACTTCAGAGGTAACATCTATCGCCAAACTTTATATAAACTAGGTCAGACCATATTCCCTAATGATATATCGATTGTTTTTTAATCTTAATCACGAATGTTCACAAACTAGATCAATAAGTCTTATTAAAGAAAAAGCTTGTGAACACTCAATATTGCCCAATCTTCATGTAACTTTTTGAGAACACTTGTACAAATTATACCTCCGCAGAATTCCAAAGTTTACAACGTGCGTTTACAAATCTAGGTATAGACTAATGCGGTTAAAGTTGTGTTTTATTAATAAAATCGCTGCAAGTTGCTTAAACGTAATTCACCACAGCTATGGAACAAATCAAGCTGCTTATTGTTTGATGTGTCTTTGAACGCCGGTTGCACACGCCAATGCATAATAAATATAGTAAAATGTTCAGAATATGCAATCTTATAAGTGCCTAAAAATGCATAAATCGATATGTAAGTTGTATTAAAATAAAGTAAAACAAGTGGTAATTGTTAATTCCTTTAGTCAATATAATTGGGCAAACCACATTACACAAGTGGGTACAATTTGTTTTTATATTTAGCATAAGGTCCTTCTCAAACTTTCACATTTTTGTTTCAAATTAGCAACGTTTTTTATCAAACAAACGTAGAAAGACTAAGTTAATTTTTTTAATCAGCATATCTATATTTATCATACAACACAATTTTATCATTCGTTTATTTATGATAAAAAGGATAAATATTATTACAATACTATATATATACTAAATATTGCATTGAAATTTATTATAAATTAAACACAATAAAGTATTATAAATGTATTACAAACAATATAATATAATTAAGTCAATATTACAAAAATAAATATATTTTAATGAAAAGCAGGTGTTCGTATGTAAACATAAAACATACTCAGAATGCATGCATTTCTATACAACTGACTGTTATAACAAGTTTATCAAGGTACAGAACATAACATTAAGTTTAGTTACCACTAGCATTAACAGCTCATTATCAAATACATACTAGCAACAAGACACACATACATATTTACGCGCCATAAATTAACATCGGAGTAACCGAAAGTCCCCGTAGAAAAGTTAAAGGTCCGTTTGATAATAAGCATCTATTCTTTAGTGCATGATGCATTATATTTTTCTGTAAAATTTAAATGACACATTTTGGTATAAATTTGAAAGTAACGTATACATCTAAGTAAATATCGGTTCGTTAATTTGTATTTATACATTTTGATTTGCAACGCACAAAATTGTTGTTATGTGTTGTTTTTTTTCAAAAGGTAAATGCCTGATCTTTACAACGTTCGATGATATATTTGAAAGTAGATTGATAATTGCATGTCATTTTTTTTATAAAACAAATAAGAACTTAGGCTGCGCATGTGCAACAAAATGAACATGTATATATATATATATATATATATATATATATATATATATATACATATATATATATATATATATATATATATATATATATATATATATATATATATATATATATATATATATATATATATATATATATATATATATATATATATATATGTATAGATTACAAATATATAATAATTCCAAATTATTTCTGCATACATATATGTCTTTGGGTTGAGAGCCGTGATTGTATAACAAAGCTTCATTTGTTGTAACAAAGTTTATATGGGTTAAACAATGACTCCTCTCCGATAAAAATGATTGTACATGGTTTTTCACTTTTTAAATACGCATAGACAATGTATATTAATAACAAAACGTGCACTATCGTAGACTTATAATACTTAAATATATTTTCCGCTCTTTGTTGAAATATGTGTAATGAAACATTTGCAACACGTATCGGTTTTCTTGTTTCGTTTAGTTCTTGTTTACAAAATATACACAAACGGTATTTTTGTAAACTTTAAGAATAATTGTATTTCATCAATTTTATAAAAAATAATTTATTTGCCCACAATTGTTCCTGCATTCAGCGTACACATTTACCATATCATACAATATGTGTATACTTGTTCATAGACAGACATTAAACAATGTCAGACTTTGCTCAATTCGGTATTAATGACCAAATTGCTATCTTTTCTTGAAGGATCTTATTTTCATTTACACACTCTTTTAACACAAGTTTCAAGACGAAGTAGCATTGAGTTTGGTAGTTTTTTAATTTCATCCATTGACCAAGCAATGGTAACGAATGCCATTGCGACGTTACGACGTTGTCATGTTTTCTATAGAATTCATCAAAAGTTCGCGATATAGCATGTGTTTTGGAATTCAGTTGAGTATAGACCTGCTCACAATCAAGCCCAAACCGTTGCGCAACAATTTCCACAGATTGTGTATCAATCCCAAACTGTTGCCTATAAATCAACACTTCCCGCTTTAGAATTTCAATCTCTAAACGCTCTCCGTTTTCTCGATTTGACTTCACAGCTGCTACAGATGACTGTTTGGTAATTGCAACCATTCTTTTAATGCAAAGGTCGTATTTTGCAGCAACGATATCTTTGGTAAAACACTGTATTGTCATGACTAAAGCATCTTTCTTCAAACCGGTGACCTTAGCTAATAACATATCAGTAAGCTTACCAAAGTCATATTTAGTCTGGTCATGACTATTTACCATGAACACATGAGGTCGCCGTATCCCAACCTTTATCAAGTTGTCATAGCAATTTTGTTTAATTTTGCAGAATAATTCGTTTATTTCATTATCTGTCATCGGCGTTCTTCTTCCTTTCTGTTTGCTATCCAGATCACCATCAATTTTTGTTCTGACGAAAATAAGATTTGAGTCAGGATACTGACGTGTTATTTGCTTTGCTAGCCAAGTATCAATGTTGGTGTATCGCGAAGAGGACACAAGTAAAATGAAATCATACTGTGCAAACATAACGTCTTCGAGGTATGTCTCCTGTGAGAAATTAGGCGTCCCAACTCCAGGCAAATCCCACAACTCGAGATTTTTGTTATCGGGATGTGGGTAGTTTAATGGTTCCGTAGTTTTTTCAACGCAGTCAGTCTCTGCAGCGCCGTAATCATCGTCCTTGAGACCTCTTAAGGCGTTTATTAGACTTGATTTACCACTTCCTGATTCACCTGTTATCGCAATTTTTATTTTCGTATCCCGCCATGCATTGTTTTTTTCTTCCATAAGTGTCATTAATTCTGTAAAGCCACACTGATCACTAACTTTTTTAAATTCTACCGCCTCTGTCTGGTAAGACATTTCCTGAATCGTAGTATTCTTTTTATCTATCAGGTTATGAACAACATTCTGTTCCAACTGATTATAATAAGTGACTTCGCTCGCAGATGCGTCTGCTTTTGGCGATTGGTTATGATCCGCAGTATTATTAATTGCATCTGCCTTCTCGTTTGTCGACTGGTTCTTCCTAGAACGCTTCTGATTTGAAGCTGTCTCGTTTTTGTTTTTTCTTAACTGGTTATAATAAGAAACTACCTGACCATCGCATCCTTCTGTCTTTTGATTAGTAGAATAGCTTTCATGATGAATAGAAGCGGTGTTTGCCTTGGTCGAATGATCATAATCAAGAACTTTCTTTATCACAGCCGCCTCTTCCTTAGTGATCTGAAAACATTATACAAACGTAAATGCATACAGCATACGCACTAACGCAATATAAGTGTTCAAAACATACAAAGAATAGCCAAACTCACCATGCTGCGACTATCGAGTTCATCACTTCCCGTATCACAGTCAAAATCTGAAATAGGAAAGATTAAACATCCATAAGAGAAGAAAAAACAAACAGCGCGAAAAATGAACTTCATAAATAGCCTTTGCATGAATATAAAGGAATGAAATTGAATTAAAATAGTTGAACAAGCAAACCTACTTTAAACATACACACAATTCTTATTAAAAACTTCACCCTGTTTTTCTTTTTCTTTTCTTAATTTGTCTGATGTTTCCTTCTTGCAACATTATCTGTAGCAGTGCATAAAAACCACAACCAAAATTGTTTTTTCTCACACAAGACCCATTTTCTACATCAAGGTGGTTATCTCAATATGACTGTAACTACAAAATTAGCTATGAAACACGTGACAAAAGCGCGGTATGATGTGAATGTTGATCACATGTTGAATGTGTGATTTATGTGTACTTAGTTAGATGTATTCATAATAGTACTATATAAATATTTGTTAAATTCTAACATGTTTCCTACCATGCATATTTGTATTGTATATTTGTGAAATGATAAGCTTATAAAGATCAGGTTAAATAAATATTATGTTCTGTACTGTTTTATCGATACAACTTTACATTATATATATTTCATTAAACATAATGTATGTATGTATTCATTCATTTATTTATTTTACATACAAACCAAAATGTTATTGTAAGAATGATTGTTAACAGACAACTTTTTGCTTATGTTTTTATTTTACCGTATTCCTGCAAAAGCTCATTGTTACAAAGAGTTAGCTAGCTATCCAATATTTATTATCAATATTTTTCAAATGAACATGCACAAGTACACACATTGATTCACATTTAAAATAGCGATCCCCTATTTCGATTTTGGTAGACATGTTAACTGCTTGAAAATAAACGCCCGCAAGCAAACATTCGTTACAATTAGTTGTCTATTTTCAAAATTATGTATCCGATGTATGAGGTTGATCGTTTGCGTTAAATTAAATAGATTATTAGAACAGAAATATTCAATTGAATATAGTAGTGTCTCATGTCGCTGTCAGTCGGTTAAGGGTTTATTTTTTTCTAAATTACCTACACAGGGATTAGATTGGATATAACTCCATGGCTCGATCAATCACTTGATCGTCTCTTTCCCATATAATTTACCAGCACATTGTTATTGCAATTCACATTATTAATTCATTTGTTTACTGGATAACGGCATATGAGTGAGATGCTGTGAATGCGCTTGTCAATAGCTACAATCCATCCATACCCTTACTTACCGCCAAAAAAGGCTACGATGCATTTTTTTTTTGCTCTTTGTTTAATTTGGCACTCAGTCTGACAGGCAACTAATTTGCTCCTTAGAAATGTATGTCATTAAACATCTAATCATTTGTGCCTGTTTAATTTTCACTATTTTGCTTTGTTTTGGTTACACATCTTTTAGGCCATAAGTTTGGATAATTATACTGTATTTCAATTCCAAACGATTTAATATGTTTAGGATCATATTAGGCGCTACGTGTCGTTTATTTGTTAACATGTTTTGGTCTGCATTACTAGACAATCCATACAATTGTCATACTTTTTACACTAAGAATACTCTTTTTGCAGGAGACTTAGTTCATGTGTCATAGTGCTTGGATTACTGTATAACTTTAGGTCCGAAACAATGGGCATTCTTTGGTCATGATTTCATCGTATTAACTCCAAACACGTTCCATTAAGCGTTTACGTGAATTTCAAGACATCCGTTTACACTTTTTATTAGGAGAAATACATTGTATTGAATATGTTAATATATCCCTGGCCGTTTTGAACAACTTTGAGACGGCAAGCACATGTTTTATAGACACCATCTTCACTTTTCATTATGTATACTTATCATAAAATATCACACTACGTGTATTGTGTATACTTAATGTATAAAAGATATGGACACTAGGACGAATTTGTTACATTTCAATATCAGTTGTCTTATTGGAAAACCTAATGTCTAAAACAGCGTGCATACTTTGGCAATCAAACCAATCCGTATCATAGAATGATACCCACTTTATTACCCGCATTAATAACATGCCTATCAAACGTTATTATGTTCGTTAGCCGTGGAAAAATCTTCAGCAGCTCATTTTGCATAATGCACCACATGAGTGCATGAATATAAAACACTTTAGTCTTTCAGAGTGGACGTACTGTGACCCGAAACATTGTTCAGACTGTGACCTGATACATATTATCTGACCCGAAACAATTTGCAAACAATGGCCCATACGCACAATTTCATCAAGCAACTACATATGTTTTCATTCTAAATAAATATTACATTCTCGGTATTTGTATAAAGTGTTTAGTTTACACATATTTTATCACTATTATATTAGGTTAAACTACTTTTTAAAAAGTTCCACTTTCTTTTAATGTTTATAAAGCAATAAGGAACCTCTTATCTCAAAACATAATTCTTAGAAGTCTTATATTAAAATATTATTCCGTATCTATGATCTATAACTCAGTAATTTACATTCATCTTGTTAAGTAGCAATAACTGTACTGGTTGTAACCAATAAATGATATTATGTTACTGGCTCACTTACACGATATGTTTTAAATGCCGCCATAATTAGGCTGAGTTGAACAACACTTACTCAGAACGCACATAATAAAAACAATTAATGGATTTATCATCCGCTGGATTAACCTACCTTCTGCATCGTAATATTCCTCGTTAGAGTCGTCATCTGTAATTTAAATAATAAAAGATTGGAAACTACAATATTTATTTTCATGAGATTGCGGGCTTGCAAAAACCTTTCCGTTCGTAAATATGCTTTCACATCTGTACATGTACTTAAATATGAGTTCATTTCCGCACCATATATTTATCCATCAACTACTTGAAGGCGATGATCGCACACATTTTTTCCCCTTCAGGTTAGCTATAAAAGATAATGGAAAACAAGTAAAGATAATAGTTAACAAACAAAAACACAGTTTGTTAAAATCATCTATGTTTATCAGACAATTTTGATGTAATATTTAAGAAAAAGTGTTATTAGCTAAATACATCTTTATAAAAAAAAACATTACTCCCAAAATAAGTGTACGTCCCCAGTGTTAGATTGGAATAGTTTTTTCATGAATATATATATATATAGGAAGATCAACAACGAATACACTTGAATGATTTATTCTTAGCTTGATAATTTTCACCTGTATTTGGACTTACAATGTCAACATTTGAATATCATAGCGGCGACAACAGTATAAAACGCATCATGTTTTATTATTAGGCGACACCACTTCGAACTTGTCTGCATGCCATATTTTCTCAGACTCAATTTATGGAAACTGCCTGAATAAGTTTGTGAAAATATTAAACATCCCGAATGAAGATCCCTCAAATAAAACAATTTTCAACTTCATACTTTGACTGAACACAATGTCTTTGGGAGCACAAGCGTAGAATACAGGCTTTCAAGTAAAAGTATTGTTGATTTGGAAAATTTGTTTTACACATAATCGATTAATGTGTCTTGTAATAGTTATTCTAACGACGCAATTGAAATTACCCGACAAGTCATTACAAAGAAAGATTTATTTTAAATGTAATAACTAACTATTGCATTCAACAACCACTTCCGGCAATTGTCCGCCATGATTATACTTATTTAGTTGTCATTAATACATTGAGTACGTTTCAAATAAATCAAATGAATATATCATTAAACGCACACAATGAGAATCATTGATGGTATGATGCACTTTATACATGCATTAAGATCCTACCTGCCGTATCATAATATTCTTCATCTCCGCATGATAAGTTCCCGATTATACTTGCTGTGTCATCTGAAATGTATGGACGTATAAAACATGGATTACACAACGTAAGTTTTCATGAACCAAGGATTTACGATGGAGATTATAACATTATGCTTACCGGTTTGTAGAGGTACTTACACGTTGCCTCATGATTAGACCAGATTTTTTTGCTCAATGTTCATATGTTTATAATAATTTGTGAAATTAACTGACGGTTAATGGCGACATTTTTAGTCATATCTGAGTTAAAAAGTAAACATACAACAAAACTGCAAATACTATAAATACGTACATATTACTTGTAAAACGCATGCATGTATTTCACACAGGTTTGATAAAAGCTTTAGAAATTGGATATACATGGTTGAATAAGAATAAGTGATTTAAAAACAACTTATAAACACTGATTTGTAAATAACTTGAGTCAATTGAGAGGTTTAGAGCTCCTTGCAACCGCTTTAAATATGCTATAATAGTGTCTCGCCTTCTGATGCCAATACATTTTTTTTGTATTGGTGTGGTTCATGCCTTTTCCAATTGTTGATGTCATAATTAATTTAAAGGCATTCTTGATTTTGCAACGGCATTTTTAATTAGTATATAAGTAAAACAGGTAATAGGCAATCTACTTATTTTGAGATAGTTGGCAAAGTCCTTGCATAATCAGCTAACCTTTGTGTTGATAACTGTCGAGGGGCATAGTACATGTACTACACGAGAGACATATCTTCAGCAACATTTCTAACTCACATTATAAATGCGGAATAATAACTGAGCCGTGAATGATAGATTTTTAATGAGAATGTGTACCCATGATTGCATGCAAAATGCACATTTTTTATAAATTGTAGTTTATCAAAAAGACACGTCCAAACAGAGATGGTCGAATGAATATCTACATAAAAAATGCGCATTTCATAAAGACATGCGTAACTCTTAATTAATCTTCGCCTAAGTTAGATGATAAGCATAACAATTAACCGATCGACAAAACAAGTAAAGTAACAGGCACTGACAGTCAAGAAATCAACTTTTCAATGTTATTACCATTTCATCATAGTTAACCTTTTTGCCATACGGCATATCCCCCCTAAAAAACGTTGATTATTTCTAAGACGTCCATGAATACTTTCACTACGTTACTATGGGGTGCAAACTACCTAACAAAATTATTATAACAGTTTTCTTCGTTCTCTTATCAACTCAGTTGAACCGTATCAAACTATCAGAATCTCACCATGCCTAAGGCTTGGATAGTCAGATCGAGGCGGGGAATTGTAATTCTGAACTAGAATTAAAGCAGCCATAAGCTTTTACAATATGCATGCTAAAAATGAACAGTACTTCTAATGAAATACTTTAAGTATCATATTATTTCAAAAGCTCACAAGCGGCCCAGATATCAACGTTATAATATTGTGTGATTGTTCCCCTTTGACGCTCTGACACGTGTGATTTCATCCTACAGCACATGCAAATCGCAGTATGGAAATATTATGTATGTTATTTGCATAACGTTTTCTTCTTTGGAGAATCGTATTGAAACACATATTACTTTGAATAGGTCGTGGTTATGGATTTAAAAGAGAGCAATTAGAAAAGTGTAGGCTGATCGAGAGTATTTAAACTTCACCGCGTACATCTCTTGCAACACATTTATAATACACAAGTCACAGCACACATGATAAAGATTATCTCTGCCATCTAAATTATCCGATCGAACATTTATGAAATGTATTGGTGAAAGGAATTCGAACAAGCCCGTATTGGTCAAATTATAGGTCCTCGAGGATATAAATATCAATCTGTCAAGAGATTATTGATTTTACATAAATGATACTGAACAACAAGAACATGATACTTATTCAGTGCACGTTCAATTGTGATTACCTGTTTGGTGGTTTTCACTGAAAGATAGTGTTTTTTTTCATTTATGAACTATTTATTTGTTTTTGATATTGCTCTTTAAAATGATGATTCATTGAAGTGTGGATAAGTTTGAATTAAATTTTAGGAGGTTAAGAACAATATTAATGTGTACATATTCCAAATTGTGACGGAATATACTGATACACGAACATGTATGCAAAGGTCCACTTCAAGTGACAGATTGAGTGACCTATGCACACACAACTGAAGTACGATATGCGAGGCACAATAATCAAAGAATGTGCAAAGACCAACGAAAATAGTTATTATCTCTCTAAAGTAACTAAAACTGCTAGTGTAAACGGAATAAGCTTAAGGTAAGATTCAGTAAACACAGCGCTTTTCGGAAAAGACAAAAAACCTTAGGAATATCATATGTATAGCGACTGAAATCAAGTCTTAGAATTCACAACCATATGCAACATGTACCTGAATAATATGATACAGAAACGACTATAAAACAAAATACCGTCGGTAAAACGACCATAAGAAATACTAGTGTGCATTAATATAATCGACGTAGAGGATATACGACCTAATTAAGCCAATATTTATCAATATAAAAGCTGTATGATTGAGGAACATTTCCTTTCACGACTTTGTTTTAAAATTAATGCGACACTTACAATTGTGAATAATCCCATTACGATTCATATTGCGGCTTAAAGGGGCCTTTTCACAGATTTTGGCATTTTTTTAACTTATTCATTAAATGCTTTATATTGATACATGTAAACATTGGATCGTAAAAGCTCCAGTAAAAAATCAAGAAAAAAATTAAAAAAGGGAAAAGAACATTGCCCGGAGCAGGTTTCGAACCAGTGACCCCTGGAGTCCTGCTAGAGTCCTGAAGTAAAAACGCTTTAGCCTACTGAGCTATTCCGCCGAGTACACCTTCTTGACGTATTTTATACCTTATATAAGCAATCTTCGTAGTTTCACAAAATTTAACGACAAAAACAGAACTCTCCAAATTATTCAATCGTTTCGCGTTGCAACGCTTTATAATTTTTAGGTTTTAAAATCGTCAAAAGATGCATATAATGGCTATATTAGAGCATGGTTAATGTTCAGTATTACTGTTTCCTCACAAATATCATAACTAAAACGAAAACTTACGAATCTGAAACAACTTTTTTCAATTTTGTCAATTTACCAAAGCGTGAAAAGATCCCTTTAAGTGACGCCTCAGTCTATCAACTAATTTAAGTAAACCGTATACCCCCGCAAAGGCTCATTTCAAGCAGAAGAGCATAAGTAGATTTTTTTCCATAATGGTGCCGTAAAATTCTGCACGTTTATTATTAAATCAATTGTCTTATTTCAACGGCTTATAACTCTGCAACAAATATTTTGAGAAAAAAATCAATACGGTCTTTCACTTTAATACGAACAATGTTCCAGTAAATTTTGGTTTTGATACACAGACAGCTGAGAAATTAGTTCGCGATACAAAGCACACATGTACAATTATGAACTATAAAATTCCAAACATTACCAGTGCAATAAAAATCGCGATATACACGCAAATTACATCTTGCAATTATACATAGTAAAAACAACGCATCTGTAAAGTTTCATGTTGACACTTAGAGAACTAAAAGATAGGTTTATGAACAACATTCCCAATATTTTGCAATGTTCAGGACACTTAACTAAGAATTTCACGACATACACGAACATACGTAGTTCACCATAACCAAGAACGAACCATATATCCTTTAAGTTTCATGGTTATTCCCAGAACAGAAAACACTGAAAAACGACTTCATGACACAAAGTTCACATGTATAATGATGTTATTATCCAAAATGTGCACATATGTCTGAAAAGAACATCGCGACAAACATGCAAACTACATCTCTCAAGTATACATTGTATGAACCTCATATCGTTTAAATTTTATGCTGGCCGACAGAAAACTGAGAGAAACGTTCAATACACAAAGTAGACATGTGCATATTTACAGACCAACCGACCGACCGACTCAAAGATCGACTGACAGACCGACTGACAGGGCGATTCCAGTACATCCTGCACAATCTTCGTTTGAACGAGAATAATTAGCAAATAATGTCTAAATCAGAGACACGTAACGCACTTAAATCTTGAAAAATATTGAAAGGGGCATTCTTACGGGTCGAACTACATAAAGAAGTAAGCTTTATGTTAACCTTTTAACGAATTAACATCCACGCATGTATTCTCGTGTTGCTATCTTTCTTATATGTTTTGTGTTTGAAGCCGTCGATCACTGAGAATATTATAATTAATTGACCATGAATAAAATAGTGCACTATTTTCCTACGGAGGAAGGCAAATAGTGCGTCATATATTAATTCATTGGAACAGCGCATTCCATTTTTACAAAGTAAACAGACAAACAGGGTTAATCACTCTGATATATATTTTATATTATTAAAAGCTCTCTCTGGATTGATCAGCAATTCGCGTAACCGAAGCAACACTGAGAAGTGATGAAGGTGTGCTTGTTCGCAATTTAAGAAGTTATATTCTATATTATCATTTACTCTCCAATTCTAACAACATCTGCATAAATAAAACCTTAAATTTAGATATACATACAACCCCCAGCCCTAAAAATGGATATGTGTTGCATACATGTTTGGCTGATAAGCCTTTTATGCAACAATGCCAGTTAACCAATCCATTTTGTATTTAAAAATCATTGCAAGTAAACTTAGTCAATCTAAACAATCCAAACAGTATGTTTGTAGCTTTCCATTCAATGTTTTTAATGTAATCTACGGACTAATCTATAATCATCTTATATTGTTTAAATTCTGCGTTAATGTGTTCAACTCTCTTTGAAAATCTTCGATAATTTTATCTTATTCTAAATCGAACTTAGAATTGCTAATAATCAAACCTTTTGGTTTGTCATTTAATGACGAATTTGGTTTGTTTTAACGCACAATTGTCTGTTAGTTTAAACCCTCACTTATGATGCAAACCGATTGAAAGTTATGTTATTATAGTGAGATTGTTGAGGTCTATCTGAACAAATATATCCCGCGGCAGCTTTAATCATAAACTATGCCCCGTTGACTTTCTTTTAGAAAAATAACAAAAACTATTTGATAAAGAGCATACTCTTATTTATTCTTTGTCTTTATTGCTATTACTGACTATTAAATTTCAAGCTGTTAGCATTAACACCAAATACTTATTACACTAAATCGACTCGGTAAGTTAACATGGGCATACTCTACAAAATGTGATAACGATGTTATGAAATATAGCACAAACGACCGCGACACCAAAACACATACCGGTAGGCTTCAATTTGTGTTAGGGCGCCCCCAAAGTTTTTGCCACGAGTTATTCATTGCAACTGTGTTGTTGTTAATAAAATTAACCTCGTGAAATCACAATTCGACAGCAGTTAAACATATAGCAGTCCTGCTTTTCAATGTAATGACCATATACATGTACTACTCAAATATTGTAAGCAAGCCGGAACAGCAGAATGTTATTTATCTGAAGCGCAACAAAACCAAGTATGATATGCGTCTCGTCCGTTTATTTCTTGCACTAAAATATTAAGAGATTATGCGCCAGAAGTATATTTACAATATCTACGTAGTGTGAACTAGTGTGTATGAAATATGTTTAATTTGCTAAATATTGTGTATAAAAACACTGAAGCATCAAAGACATGTCTGTTTGGAGTTTAAAGGAATTATGTCAAGGACTATATTATTGTTTACATGGCAATCTTCATGTTATGTTTTTAAATAAATGCAATTTACAACAACATATTCATTAAGTTGATCAAATATCAGATAATCATGTAATGTGAAATTTAAAACAAACATTACATGTAATAATGAATTTTGTGTCTGTTGTTTTTTAATTACATGTACGTCACTCTTCTATTTCTCAACTTGCGAATTCGATTTTAAGGCAATATCAATACACACAAATATATCCCCTAACCTTTAGGCTTGACATCTTTTGCACAGTATAGACAGAATTTCGAGCCACATGACCTCCTCTTTCCAACGCCTGCACACGACATGTTAAATCTGTTTAAACTGTAAAAAATAAGAAATAACCCATGATTTATATATATTACGATAACTTTTTACTAATGCCCTGACAATCCTTCAAGTTAGACGAATGACACAATTAATACAAGACAATATATGTAAACAAGTATTGAAACTTTTTCAGAAGATAAATTCTTAGTACCTTTATCGGGCGTGTTGATTTTTTAATTCTTGGATGATTTAAACGGCGATTTTTTTTTATATCATTATTGCATTTATCAACCACTCAAGTATATGCTGCACAATCTGTGATGATTAACATCTTTCCATAATATCAAAAATAAAACTGTTAAAGAAGTGTCATTTTACGACAAAATGTTATGAATAATTCTTAAGGTTTATCTTTCTTAGGAAGAATGCACTATGTGATTCACTACTGATAAGTATTGTATATAATGAATATGTACACGTGTTGTTATTTATCCTGTCAATTTTATTTACACGTTTGGTTCCGTGAATTTAGATTTCTAAGGGAGAAAAGATGTGACAGTATACGATCGTTTATTCAAGGCTGAGATATTCATCTTTGATAGTATGTTGCATGAATTTTCGTTAACATACTATTTCTTATAATGTTCGAAGAATCTAAGGTCCCATATGCGAAATGACGACTGAACAATCTATGGTCCGAGATACGCGTAGCATATTATTTCACCATCGTGGATTAAATCCCAATATTTATTTCAACGTAGTTTGTCTTTTTTAAGGACGCTTCTTGTTATTCATAAAAAGACTATCCTGTCATATCCGATGCAACAGCGAGTCATATAACTTGATTTGCCTTTAAAAAAATTATCTTTAATATCACAAGATCGAAGTCTAAAGTGCGATAACAAGACAACTTAATGTAATTGTAGTAGTTTCTAAGTATGCTATGACAAACTCGTAATGGATACGGTGTTCCCATAGCGACCGGGAGGTCACGGGTTCGAACCACATTATGGGAGCGTTCTTAAGATCTCCCCCAAAGACACCAAGTAATGGATTTAGACCCAGAAAACGAACTCGAGAGAGCATTTCAATAAGCATGAGGTTTACGATGCAATCGAGCTAAAATAAATAGGTTTAAACTAAACCTGATATGCCCACAGGCAATTTTCTTTTTTTAATCTGATAAATTCAGCAAGTTAACGTGTTTATGACTGCGTGTCATAAACATCTGCATGCTTTGCAAAGATCATAAGTTGCAAGGGTTTATGATGTCCTATATAGAAATTTGCTCTCAGTATCTAATACCTTTGCCATATGGTCCACACATGACTAGAGATAACGATATTGACAGTATCAATGCGAGAGTCGCCAAATGTCGTGATCACTGATACCCGTTTTGCAAATGTCCCTGTTTGATAGCTTTGTAGCACGTAAACATGCGTGTCACTAATTCGCACATTTATCGCTATGTTGTTGAATTTGGGGTAGCGAAAATTTTATATTTAAGGGGCCTTTTCACAGATTTATGCATGTATTGAAGCTTGTCATTAATGCTTTATATTGATAAATTTAAACATCGGACCTAAAAATCTCCAGTAAAAGAAAAACATGAATACAATTATAAAAAGCAAAAAAAGAAACCCTCAACTGGGCTCGAACCACTGACTACTGAAGTCCTGGAGTAAAAAGTCTCCCGTCTAAACAACTCGACCATCCGTGCTCATACTATGATGGCATGTATTTTTACTTATATAAGCAATCATCGAAGTTTCACAAAATATAACGACAACAACAGAAATTTCCAAATTATTGAATCGTTTCGCGTTGCAATGCTTTATAATGTTCAGGTTTTCAAATCGTCAAAATATGCATATAATTGATATTTTAGAGCATAGTAAATGGTCAGTATTACTATTTCCTCAAAAATATCATAACTAAAACGAAATTTTGCGAATCTGAAACAACTTTTTTAAATTTTGTCCATTTACCAAAACGTGAAAAGGCCCCTTTAACTGTTTTACCGTTTCTGTCGAAACACTCGATTAAAAATTGCTTATTATCGCACAAGCAATTGATGTTACTTTGAATTATTTATTTTTATGTATTTCAAGTAAATAAATATATTTCGTGGCCTATGAAATAAACACGTGCATACGTTCTCATGTACCAATGAATAAATTTGAACAAAAATATTATTTAGTTAAAAGTCATGCAATTTAGTCAATTATGCATCTTGACTTTTACTCAGATCATTTGACCATCGTTTTTATTGGTCATGGTATACTGTACCACATAATATCGCGTACCTCGTTCAGAAAATCATTTGGAATATCATGTGAGAATATAATAACATATTTATGAGCAAATAACAGCAGTGTTTAAGTTTTAAGAAAAGACGACCAAGCATATATATAATATTGAATTATCAACAGTATTTCCGTTGAGTATTCAGCTGATAAAACAGACTCAATTAGATTTGAGCAATCACCGTCTTATTAAAGTGTTTCATCTGATCGTGTAAGATAATTGTTAATACTTTGTCTTGCGAATAACTGTAAAAAAATCAAGTATTCCATGAACTTTTGACAAATGTCTTTATACAAAAAGAGGCAGGCTTGATATATTTCTTTTAAAACTGGTAATCTAGTAAAATCGAAATTACCTTGGCAGTTTCTTTATATAAACGTAAGTTACGGTTACGATATGATTTTGTGTTCAAATGACAGTAATACGAGTGTACACATATGCATTGCGGCGTATGATTTTTATAAAACTAAAACAAAGAATATAGAAGGTAACATAGATACCTGAAATGCCTCTTGGGATGATCTGTAATGAATGTGATTTACAGTGTCCTCCTGATCAATATCTAATGAAATCGTTTAGCGCGCATACAATTTGATGAGCTAGAAATCACGTGATCAAATTTTACACGAGTGTGATGAATTGATAAAAACTATAAAGCAATCAGTAAAATCTTACAGGGCCGCACGAATTGCATAGGTTATTGGTTTACTTTCTTTTCAATTGTTTTATACTCGAATGTGTTTGCTTGTTGGTGCACAAACACAAACACAAAACGACATAAAGGTTCTGAATGCGCCGTTAGGTTTGAACATGTAATTGATGTTCATCTATTTGCTTTCTATTGGAATATATCTTCAATGATCCATCAACGCTAGATTAAGGTAGCAATCCATGTATTGTTTATATTAATACAAAAAGCATAATTTTCAATGTTTTTTTTATGCCCTTTGGCTGTGCATATGTTAAACCAACAATAGAGCCACGATGGACCCTGATATTGTGAGCTAGTTTTTAGTACTCGTGACGCGTGTTCATAGATGAAATTGATATTGTCAAAATATTTGTTAAACAAGTTAAATTATCGAATATTAAGGTAAATTTTGCGATCGAATTTATGCTTACTGGTAATGCCTACTGGAGTAAATAAGCGGGTATGTTAGTCTTTTTTATACATCGGTAATTTGGGAAAAATCTTTGTTGAACTTTTCACTTCCTCGAAATTAATACAACAAATATAATAGATTATTGACATATTAACCGTCTCTAGTTCTGCAACATCTTAACGTATTGACTTTATTATTTCAGCAAATATTTCGAGATAAGCTCATTAAAGATGTCAAAACACGTAAATGAATATAGAAATAACCTGTTTTCAGACATAACTAAAAAATAAAAGTACATTGACATCGGTTTCAAGAAAGTTTGTTTCCAATGTTTTATTCTCAAATATTTAAACGATTTTAATTATGTTGAGTGTCATTGCATATGCGTGCTTCAGATATAGAGTACTCTACATTTGATAAAGTCGGTCCGTGTTTCAGGTCTCCAGCGATTAACAATCTTAAAGTTAGGTCAAAGTGTTGATTTAAGCATTGTCAACTAATCGCTAAATATCATTGCCATTGATATGATACCAGATTTCAAATTTATACCTACTTCGAGTGAGCTTTAACGGGTTTATCGTCAAAACGTACATACACTATCCGTAGTAAGCCACATTGACAAACACGCTTTTTAATGCATTTGCACAAGAAATAAAATGAAAATTGCAATCGCAATAAGCCAGAAAGCATAGCGTTAAGTAATAACCACGGTATGTTTAAGATACGACCATAACTATCAAGGACACTGATGTTGCCGCATTCGATCCAAATCCGCCTTCATTTCATTTTCTTTTTCGGTTGTGAAACGCATGCCCTAGAATAATATAGGCCATCATACTCATTGCCGTTCTGCCTTCTTCCTTTCTTCTATCTTAAGCCTCGTGTCCACAAGAGATTAAAAGAGTTTTGGGCTTGAATTTCATCATATGGACGTGCTTGGAAAAGTTTCCGATAAAATTTGCTGAATTTTGGTAGGGTAAGTGAATCAAGTTATATAATTGTTTAAAGGCATTTTTGAAATAAAATAGCTTTTGGTATATGCAAAAGAGGTATATCATGTATGCTAGAAAAATCCTGGTAATTATTCTTCAGGATTTATTGAAATATGGCTAATTAAAGTCGGCAATGCAGGGATTTGTCCCCTTCGTAGCACTTTATTTACAAATTTCTTTAAAGGTATGCAAGTGAAAAAGTTTTTTCACCGAAAATGATATCAACCAATGTCCCCGAGTAACATATCCGCCAGGGTTTCTTTAAAAAAAATCGTATATGTGGAGATTTTCGACTTTACATTCAACATGTTGATGAAAAAATGATATGACCCGGTGCAGTGCCAAAGATGTCAAGATATGACAGGAGTGCAGTTTATTTATAAATTTAAAAGCTCACAAAATTTCCCCGTTTTAACCCATATAGTGATTTTAATTGATTTAATTGATCTATGGCTAGCACAGATAGGTTATTTTTCAATGTGTTTGGTAAGTTTATGTTTTCTTTTTTCTTGGACGTACGCAAATGTTCATTTACATGTAAGTGAACAGCTCTTTGCTGTTTAAACCCGGATGAACGCCCCCACTCTTGCTTAGATGATAAATACATGTATGGCAGTTTAATACATTTGGATTATGTTGGTTTAAGGTCTTGTTGCTTCAAATTGCTGTAAGTAGAGATTTTAAGCAAGGTTTGAGGGTTTTCGCAATACATCAATATCATTTGTTAAAAGGCTTCGTTCTTAAACGATTTCTTGTGAAAGCGAAATTTAACGTGTTTTTAGATATCGTGTGTATCTAATGGTGAACCAAACACTAATGCGTCATGTTATGACACTTTGCCATCAACATTATCGCGAGTTGTTTTCACAAATACATTCATGTTATATTGTTATCATTAATATAAACGCTCTCGCTTCGTGGAAAGATTGTTGTGTACATCTAATTCTAAAATTAGATCGTATCTGATGTATATGCTATTGACATAATTATGTTAAACATTCGAATCTAAGCATTTATTGCGATTGTTCATAGTAATTTGTTGTAAACTTTGTTCACACTTCTACACCGTAATACAATATCAGATGTCCTTACTGACCAATTATGTATCGCACAATTATTTCAGCATGTAACGAGTGAATAAACACTTAACAGAACAGAACAGAACAGAAAGTTTATTCATATTACTTGAACATTTCCAGTTCATCGTTACATATACATAACTGACAATATATAAACAATCAGCACACGCATAGTAATGCGAGTGACCAAAATAGTACATAAAAAGGTGTTAAAAATGCACTTAGGCCATCATTTTACTCAACGTTTGCATTCAATTTATCAGTTCTCATTTTAACAGCAGTTTTACAATATATCGCGAGCTTATTTAGGACTTTGGTTTTAGTATTTGTTAACAAAAGAATAAATTTGTGCATAATAGGTAGGTTATAATAGAATGTGTCAATATACATTTTTCTTAACCATGGTATAGTAACCAGCGTTCTAGTTTAGCAGTGCAATAATCTACCCTACGGGTAATAACACATTTTACTTTTAACAAACTGTTCTTGAGGTATACAATCGCTACTTCATTTAAGGTATGCTCTATATATGAACATGCACAGAACAGTATAGTTTACCTTTACATACAAGGCATCTCATAAAATAATAAACGTAACACCTGATTTCGACATTTGAGTCGCTCTTTTGTTAAAACGTCTTCAAGTCTGATTGCTTACATCATAGATTTACATGCATTTAATAAATGTGCGATTGATGCTTATACATCCGCAAAAGGGATTCGTCACACTGGTTTTACTTCTACTACTGTCCTGCTTTTGCCAAAAAGTGCCATGTTGAATAAGACTCTTTTGAAAATCAATCATTTAATAATACCTTAACACAATATTATTGTATGTCTGAATACATTATTTTGTTTTATGTATTCCGACATCCCTACAATCAAGAAATAATTACTTTAGTATATATGTTTTACAACATATACAAACATCTGTGAAGGCATTAAAACATACGTACAATTTTAACAAAGTTTGGCTGCCGATATCAAAAATATATCTAATATTCAGAATGTTCACACACATTTAAAACATGCATTTAGGCGTATGCCATTTATCGAAACGGTGAATGTGTATCATTTGTACTAAAGTTGTTTGACAGTATACACGTTTCTATTTACTTGAGTACTAAATAAAAGAAAATTACCATGATTATTTATAATAGAAAAACCGGTTATCACATAGTACCAGCTAAAGCAGGGTATTTAAGATATGTAATCTCGTGACGTTCAGTTCGGACGACGTTCTTAATACAAAATAAATCATGTACGTATTGTGATTATTTAAACTGAAACTTAAAGGAGTACTGATGTTCACATTCAAGTTATTATAATTACATTATTTAGGTTTTTTGGATATGTGTAGTGGTAAGAAAAATGAAATAATATGTTTAACTTAAGCTTATGTATCGCATCCTGATGAGCACGCTGGATACTTTATGCTCTATTCCGGCTTTCCTGTTTTGATTAAGGTGATGCGTTGATCTAAGCGTGTCGGTATCGCCGTTTATGTATATGTTCACATTTGTTTTGAAATACCGTTGATGATGTATTATTCGTATGTTTACAATGGTTAAATAAGTAACGAATACATTTGAATACTTAAGTATTGCCTCGTATACACATTCCTAATAGTGCACTTACTAGTGTAACGGTGGTATATAGTTGTGTGTTATCTAATCAGCTAGATATTACAAATGATAGCTCCTGTATGCGTATTTTAACAATATACGTCCTCGCACGATTTTAGATGTTGCCCGAGCGCATAACCAGTCCATTTAATACGAATGAGCGGCAAGAAGTGAACGACTAGCTTCGTTGCATCAGGTAACATATCAACTCTTCTTTGATAATTTTATAACAAACAAGAAATCATTTTGTTGTGTCTAATCGTTTAACTTAAAATAAAAAGATCACACGAATTTATTAAAATTTTTAAAATAAAAGTTTCGTGTGGATTTTCGTCATGCTGTGATTTTGTCATAAGAGTTTTTTGGTTCGCATATCTTTTTATTTTAGGATTTTGAAATATATTCAATTATATTCATATGTTTCAAATATATGCAATAAAATACATATGTTGCACAACTAAAGCTGTTAGAAATTCATGCATATACATATAAAAGCTTATCTTTAAAAAGTGTTATGTTAATGATAAATACAGAACTCAAACGAATACATTTATTACTCACGACCATCACTGCCATTACTGTCACCCTCTATGGTGTTACAATATTTGGAACCGATCTGTAAACTGCCCCATTATTATTAAACTAAATACACAAGTTAAGTTGATAACTGTAGCTTATTGTGTCAATGCACTTTATTTCTAGCTTGCTCACAACCCAAACGACAATATGGATCCGCAAAAGGCAAGTACATTTGTTGTTTTTGTTCAGTTTTTATCTCTGAAAAGTCTGTCGAGAGAACACTAGTTTGTCGTTCATTCTTATTTGCACATGAGTAAAAAAAAATTACACATGTTTTGATATTTAAATATTATACTTTTATCGTCCGTTGAATATACAACATGATTCCATACGTGTTTATATCTGAGATAAGTTTAATTACTATGTTATATAAAACATATTATTAATAATAATACTGTAATTCCTCATAGACTCATTTTGCATGGCAAATGCCTGTCATTCGAATGTCATATACGAACCTAAGTTTAATACATATAGATATGTTAGTTGAGGAACCGCAATTGTGATAGAAATATTAAATTATATTAAAGGAAACAAATACATGATTAACTGCTATCATGTTTTGTTTTATTGTTATGTTCGTGCAATATGTAGTAAATCTAGAAAATCGTAAATATATATTACATATTTATTTGTCTTAATATAATATTTTTCTATATAGACGTACACTGTGGTGAGGCAGATTAAAACATATTAGACTAATAAAATTTTCCCACGTATTTCGTTACAGTGAAATGGAGTGCTTAAACTGTAAAAAGCCCACACACAAGGACTGGACATGTTGTCCATTTTGTATGGCAATACTCCCAGTTTTTGCAGACCAGTCCATTAAAAAGGGTAAGGCTCGACATTTGTTTCAAACCGGTATGATTTCTTCAAAAAAATATAAAAAGGTGAACATACGCGTTTCTTATTAAACATTTTGCAACTGCTGTGATAAAAAGTATGTATCAAACATGTATATATGTATGCTTTTTGTTTTAATAAATAACTTGGATGTAAAGCACATACCTTTGATTTATTTTAACAATATTATAGGTAAAACTCATTTTCAAAACAAGGTAATGCAACTTTTAAGGTTGCGTTCCTCTGCATTTCCTGAAAATAAAATATATATTCATAAAATATATGGGATAAAGTTTGAGTTGTGTTTGTTCTAGTTCATGTAGACTTAGCAGTATTTTAATTTTGTTCATTTGAACTTCTCCGAATCTATAGGTAAAGGAGATGTAGAAGAAAAAATGCTTCAGGTAACATATCTGCTTGGTTTCGGTAAAAGTTGCGCAAATGCGTATTTTTACGTATGTGCGCGCACTCGTTAGCTCGCAATTTATTAATCAGTCACTTCGCTTGCCATTGGAATCGTTACTATATTAATCGTCGGAAATAGATAAAATGATGTATTATTTCATTTAATAATTTATTTCTTAAATATTTACAGAAAAATGTGCTGAAGGAAGCGTCAACGAGACTAATTCAACGGGGACAGTTTCGACTGCTGCAAAACGTATTTACAATAACTCATTCTCTGCGCTTTATAGCATAGCCTTTCTCGGGTCAGGTTCGTGGAAATATTGACCGTGTGGTCAAAGTCAATTAATCCATGACTAAGAGAAACACATTTCTAAGAGAAACCTATGTACCAATGACTATAACATAACGTTTGACATTCGAGCCTTGTGTTTGTGAGATTAATGCCATCTCAAAGAGGTTGACATGTTTGCTTTAAAGTGTGTGGCAAGTGAACTTATGAATTAGTTATGATTCTAAAAACACAATGAACCTATTTATTTGGCCATGATTGTATCTAACGCCATTGGCGTGTAGAAACACTGTTTTAGATCTGTTTTCATGGAATAAGCAGACCGTGGTGTTTTTTTAAGGATCCTGGAACACTTAACGACTGGAGATTGCACCCTAGACCTCTCGGTTGCATAGCGGACACCATATACATCACGCCGATATGACTTTGAACGAAAATTGACCTAGCAATTTTAAGTCATAAACCTTGGTCATAAACGGTTCTCAACAAAGGAACATTTTATGCAAGCACTTGACAATTTAAAACCGTAATGTCTAGTTCCAAAGTTCAGCTTTTTTTGGCAAACGTAAAGTTTCAATTAAATACAAAATATACGTTTAACTACATATTATCTTGCATACCAACTTACCAAAAGACCCTAATAATGTACGTTCTTTTGACATGAATTTCATACGAATCGACATTTGTCACTTTTTTGCCTTTAACCAAGACTAAATAAGGGGTTAGCGGTAAGTTTTTATATTACACAGACGTCAGGGCGTATAAATATTTATCTATACGGGATAAACAGGTTTAAAATGATTCAATGACGTACCATATAGTGAACAACACCGCTAGACTTTTCATCACATTGTTTCAAAAGTAAAATTATCTGCATAGGTAATTAATAATCAAAGCATTTATCAGCTTTGGCTGGAATATAGTTCATCAATTTAGAAAACGATGATAATATCACAAGATTGCCGATAAGATAATAGCTATTAACCAAATTTAAATTTCGATTACAATTCTTCTGCCACATTCAAATTTGGTATAACTTATATAATTGTGTATATAATCATGAAAATGATACTTTGTTTTCTTAAAAGCCCACAAACCCTCTAAATCAACGAATATTTCGAACAATATCTCGAAAAATATAGTTAATACATTCAAAATCAATGTTCCTTATAGCAATAGACACAATTTTAACGTTAGATGTGGACAGGTAATATAGATTTTTTACAAGATAAAAGTGCTCTTTTTTGTGGGACAATATATTCAACATGTTCATATAAAAAGTTAGTGGTCGTGTCAAGTATGATAGATATCGTTGCCGAAATGACAATGGAGTATATTTTGCCAAAAAAATAAAATAAAAACAAGCATTGTGTATCTCGTTTAATCTATGTTTTAATATTTTGTTTGTCAAATACTTGTCGAAATGTACTTTTTAAGGCAAGTTAAAACTAGCTTTTAACAGTTTATACACAAGGCTTTATCGTTAACTCACATTTCCCCAGACGCGTCTATTAAATATTAAATTCATTAAGATAGAACGCAGATTACAATCAGCCCTATTCTCCTTTATCTAACAAATTTGTTTTGAAACATGCTTCATGATTATATCTTGTGAACAAGTAATTTTAACATGTAATTTTGGTTTAGTAACAGTAACCTGATATTTTTCATCTTGAAACACTTAGGATCGATAAGTAGCCTGTAATCACTTTTATTATGGGTAATAAATTGTTTGATCATAACTCCTGTACATTTTTTAGTAAATTTATTGCATGTTTTGCGGACGAACAGGAGAACTCCCAATGAATTGATTTGACAGACAGACAAATGGCAACCCAATTACCAAATGTGTATGAGATAATCATGTCTTAAGTACGTATTGACTTATTACAGATGAAGTGGTCTTCTACTTTATGTAATAGTGACGTGCCATTCGGCCTTAGTGAAAACTTAAAGGCTATATAAAATCAGCATAGTGTCCTTTATAAGTACTCTTATACCAGGTTTTATCCACGAATCTTAAATACCTTTTAGAAAAATCGCAGAGCCGAGTTTTGCGGACTTACACGTTTACGAAAGGATGGACAGCAGTCAGAATAGTATAGACTCCCCTCTATTAAAAAATCACACAACAACAAGTTGAAATATGTATCAAGTTGATTGTTCATGACAAATTACTTCAAGCGTATTAACCCATATTTTCTTTACTGTTCCCTGTTGACAAAGCGTTTGACTCAACACGACCCAGTTTGGAGCTCGAAAAAGATATAATAGCTCTACTAACAAAAAGTCATAACGAATTTAACATTGACCGGGAAACAAAAGTGGCTTCTAGAAAGTTTAGATGTATACATATTAGATTATTTGCCTGTGTTAGATTATAATTTTGAATTTGAATGACCCAATTGCCCACACGTACAAGATACTAGTTTTATATTGTTTAACGGCAGATTCGATAAACATCAGACATATTTGTTTTTTACAATTTTAAAAGTAAATTCTTACGATGTTTGACAAAACATCCTGGCAGAATGGCCAACAGTAGTTCTCATGCATTTAGTATTCATGAAAGACCAGCCAGCTCACAGATCGGGAAATTGTTGAAGCAAACTACCACATTTTTTATTTAAGACATCTAAATAATAGAAAAATATTTTAACTCAATGAAACTCAGTTTCATTTTTAAGATTTCAATATTACCATAAAAAGTAAAAACTCCAAAACTCTGGTTTCTATGTTCCAAACTATTCAAATCAAATTTGATGACATTTGAATAAGGCCGATTACGAAAAATATATTTGAAAAGTGAATTTTAACTCAGATCTGATGATTCTGACTGTGTTTTCAGTTGCCATGTTTTAACCTTTCTATGTGACGCAAAATCATACTTTCCCAAATATTCAAATGCAGAATAAGAACTCAGTGAAAATTGTTATAAACAGTATTGTCAGCGTTGAGGTTAGTCCTCAAAGCTATTTCAGAGACAAAATTGTAAGTGATGACGGAATACAATGTCACTGGAATTGTTTTTTTTAAATGAGCTTTAACTGCTGAAAGTTGTTGATAATGACATTCAGATGAGTGGATATGCATCATATTATTTTTTTTATTAAATTTACTTTCAAGAAAATATCGATTCACGACGATTAAATAATATATTTACGTTCATTTTGAAACAAAGATTTCGAACACGATTAAATTACGAAACCAATAAGCAGTTTTACACAAAATGCTTATCAAAAAGTAATATACACATACAAGAAATGCAAATAAACTGGAGTATTATAAGTCTGTATTATGACTTGTTATCACCCACTAGCATTTTGTGGTAGAAACTATTGATGTCACAATTGAACTCAATAACTAATATATGAGAAAACGGGTGTTGCTATTGTTGTTTTTGTCATTTTAGATGATGAAGCTAGCGTTGAGGAAACGGAAGTAATGAGTGCATCAATTACGCCAGATGGTATTGATATAAAATTTATGTTTATACCGCCGGCAAAGCTCTGGCGTATTTTAATTTTCAGATGCACTATGAATCACTTTTAACTAAATATTTACGAATATAGTTTATGCAACAAAGATACATGAATCTTAACAGTAGGTTACTCGTAATACACAATAAGAAATTATTCTAGGGTACATAAATCCTTCTATGCTTGGTTATACGTTTGGGCAAAAATATTGTCCAGTCTTCGTTATAGTAATAAAGAGTCAGTTGCCCTACCTTGACTGACGCAATGAAAACATAAACGTACTCAAAATAATCTTGTTCGTATAGCTTCCCCGCAAAACATGATCGAAATAACATATCGCCTTAACGTAAGGATGGACAGCAGTCAGGATAGTCCGTACTCCCATCCATTAAATAGCACACTACAACAAGCTGAAATATGCATCAAGTTGATTGTTCATGACCAATGACTTCAAGCGTATTTACCCATATTTTCTTTATTGTTCACTGTTGACAAAGCATTTGACTCAACACTACCCAGTTTGGAGCTCGAAAAAGATATAATAGCTCTACTAACAAAAAGTCATAACAAATTTAACATTGATCGGGAAAACAAATGTGGCTTCAAGAAAGTTAAGATATATACACATTTGTTTATTTGCCTGTGTTAGATTATAATCTTGAATTCAAATTACCCAATTGCCAACACGTATATGATAATATTTTTATTTTGTTTAAAGGCAGATTCAATACAAATTTGACATATTCGGTTTTTACAATTTTAAAAATAAATTCTTACGATTTTTGACAAAACATCCTGGCAGAATGGCCAACAGTAGTTCTCATGAATTTAGTATTCCTAAAGGACATTAACAGCCAGCCCACAGATCGGGAAATTGTTGAAGCAAACTACCACATTTTTATTTAACACATCTAAATAATAGAAAATTATCATAACTCAATGAAACTCAGTTTCATTTTTAGGATTTCAATAAATACCATAAAAAGTAAAAACACCAAAACTCTGGTTTCTATGTTCCAAACTATTCAAATCAAATTTGATGACATTTGAAAAAGCCACTTACGAAAAAAAATATTTGAAAATTGAATTTTAACTCAAATCTGATGACTCTGACTGTGTTTTCAGTTGCCATGTTTTAACCTTTCTATGTGACGCAAAATCATACTTTCCCAAATATTCAAATGCAGAGTAAGAACTCAATGAAAATTGTTATAAACAGTATTGTCAGCGTTGAGGTTAGTCCTCAAAGCTATTTCAGAGACAAAATTGTAAGTGATGACGGAATACAATGACACTGGTATTGTTTTTTTTAAATGAGCTTTAACTGCTGAAAGTTGTTGATAATGACATTCAGATGAGTGGATATGCATCATATTTTTTTTATGAAATTTCCTTTCAAAAAAATATTGATTCACGACGATTAAATAATATATGTAAGTTCATTTCAAAACAAAGATTTCGAACACGATTAAATCACATGGGTTTCATGCTCATGAAAAGTTACGTTACAAAATGTTGAATATATGGATACATTAAATGTTGAATATATGGACCCATTAAAGGCTTCTGCTACAAACTATTGGTCATTTCGTTTTTTAAAACAAGTGACACATTACCTTAATACAATTTTGAAACAAATACCATATACCATTTAACATACAATAGATTAAAGCTTAGGTCATCGCATTGACGTTTCTTATGATTTTTTTATATATTGAAATGGGAAAATGTTTTGCTTTTAATAAGTCAATGCATTATATCTTGATAATAAATCCATTAATATATCTGCGTTTAAACTACAAAAAAAGTTGATATATAATGTTTTAATGGACAGCTTTTAAATTAGAGATTGTTTTGACGGCTTTTATATTTAAGAAATAATATTGTGATATTGTTTGAAGTCGAATAGACCACGAACAGGCGTATGGATGCATAGGTATTAAATAATGATTCTTAAAAAGAAAAGCATTAACACTATATTTATGTTTATATGATAAAAAGAATCTAAAACAACATTTTGACTTTTTTCTACGAAAACACGTTCAAACTTTATTTTCGCGAATTCTAAATGGTATTTTTTCTGATTAGAATCATTAAAACTAAAAATTAAAAAAAACACATTAAATACAGTATTCAATTGTCTCGACACGTATAGTCAGTGAAGGATTACTTATCCCTGAGAAGTGTGTGGTAACGTTCCTTTATAAGGAAGTGCTAAAGGCGTTTGGGCTTAAACTGACGAATACAGGTGCATAACTATTGTTTAGCAATTGTCACAACCATTTTCATGATCGCACAATTTTAACTTGACAACCATATTGTTGTTGTGTTGTTTAGAAGCGGGAAAACCTTATAACTATCCAAAGTTCCGCCGTTTCTAATAAATCAATCTCTACTAATTAACTGATAAAAAATGTATTTAAACGAATCTGCGAAGTCTCCGTCAACATGCACATATATGATTTCGTTTTAACGTCTTATAGTACGCTTATTTGATTGCCGTAGTCTGTTGATGTTATTTACATATATGAAAATAAATAATACAATTTTCCAATGTGATACAAAATTACTCACGAAACATCTTGTATTTCATAATAATAATTATAATTATAGTAATAATAATAATTATTATTATTATAATTATTATTAGTAGTAGTAGTAGTAGTATTTGTATTATTATTAGTATTATTAGTAGTATTATTTTTATTATTATGTTATAACAATAATACTGATATTAATGATATTAATGATAATAATCATAGAATATATATAAGTATAATAATTATATTATTATTATTAAAAATGTTTAGACAATTCTCCATTTGTAATTACCTGCGAATGTTTTTTGAGAATTGCATTTTGCGTAATTATTACAAACAAATATGGAAATATAACATTAATGTATATTTGAAGAAGAAAAAAACAATTCATTAACACAACAATATTATGTATATAAACTTTGAACACATTCATTATGCATTTGCAATTGATTTTTATTATTTTTTTCTGACTCATCAGTAATCTTACAGGTGGAAACAAAAAAGTTTCTTATATACACAAATATTTCGGGTATAATGGCCATTTACAGAATATTGTTCGCCAACCTTAGGTCTTTGACTGACTAAGCCACATAGTTTCGGGTCTAGATAATCAAGAATAGCCTATTACTATATAAACAATATTAAAGGTCATTGACATTGATTTTCATCAGACTATTTTTCCCCAAACCGGTGAAACCATTTGGTTTTAAGAGTACCTTCGACATTATTAAAGAAACCTTAAATGCAAAATCACCTATTTCATTTAAGTCATATATTATATGTCGATAGTAAGGTTCATCAAAATAACAAAAATAAAACACTTGTGGTTCAGTATTTGAACACTGAAATAGGTCGATTTTTCTTCTCTAATTACTTACTATTTCGTAGAATGCTAGTGAGACCAAAAGATATGTTTTAAACAATTATTCAATACAAACTTGAAAAATAAAAAATAAATAAAAAAATGAAATTGAATATCGTTGTGCGTGGATACGCACTTATATTCAGAAATTGATAACTCGTGGTTGCTTAATGACATTTAACCAGATTCGAACGTACTTAGGTACTCGGTCACACTATTGGAGACGTATGTGTGGACAGAAAGCAAATGTAAATACATATGGCCAACAAAATATCGTTTCAGACGCATGACATTGTTTTGTGAATTTACACTTAAATGCAAGACAAAACATTATAGTTAAATTCAAACAATTAATGAACACTGTGAAGTTGTATTATCGTTCTAGTTCATTGTTGAAGGTATCTGACATGTATACATGTACCACTATATAATTTTGTTTCGATATTAGTTTAATACACTGAATATTTTGAACATAAATAACGGTTATCAAACATTATAAACTTAAGCAGGGTGACAAAGATATGTATTCTTATGATGTTACATTTGGACGACATTCTTGGTACTGACAACCATATGTTAGATGTATTTAAAACGACACTTGAATATGTGAATTATTGTAAAGTAACTTAAAATTAAAATTGTACAATTAATAAAACTATAATAATAGTTCGTTGTTTAGCTGTTTATAGCATCATGGTATGTTCGATCGATAGTTGCGCTTGTCAAGCCTGTAGCCGCGGCATTTACTTTAATAGGTCGGTATCGACAGAAACATACATCTACTTTTTTGGTGCTTTGGCGAAAGGCGTTATTATGTGGCATTCACTAGCGACAAGAAATTATACAACACAAATAATCTCCTTCGTATGTAAATTCCACACAATGCGGTAACCAGTGCTAAAGAAAATACATTTTTTATAATGTGAATTGTTATAGACGTTTTTCTAAAGATGTAATGGTTTTGTGTATCAGTGTAAGGATGCGTTTCATAGAAAGACATGTGGTTTAAGGGATTTGTATGTAAATCATACCATTCTGCACAGCATTTTAGACAGACTGTGTTGTCTTTTTGTTATATCCCCGTACAACCATTTTCGGATCACCTAAAGGGTTTTCTAGCATAATATATCAGCTATGCTCAAGACAGGATAATTTGGTGTTGTATGGCAAAAAAACAAACCATTTCTACAAAGCAATTAAGCTTTTTTAGTAGTTTACCAACACTTCATGGCATTTGTTCTGCTCCACATACAGAACTTTGAACAATGTTTTAATAATGTCAAACTTGACACTAGGAAATATGTTATACTCTTAAAGTGTTGTTGTAATGAATTTAAAACGTTATAACATATGATCAGATGGACGTTAACGTTTAATGTTCATTAACTGTGACGGATCTTTAAAATAAAGGGAAAATAAGTACATGTTTTTTATTCAACGTCCTGGTATACATTGTGAGTGAAGGACTTTGAGACTATAGGGTCAGTAGTTTGTGGTTATAGGGTCTTTATGAAGCCTTAATTGTGTATGTTTCTGAAACGCGTTTAGAAAAAGATAACTAACTTGTTAAAAATAGTTAACAAAAATAAAAAATAACCAGTTGTACCATTTTAATTTCTGTTTAGTATTGATGCAGATTAGAGAAGACAAGGTTTTGTTCATCAGTGTTTGTTGTTCAATACACTATTATAACGTTTAGAGCGATTCTAGGCCTCTGGCACTATCCATAGTAGCAGACAAACAATTGGTTAAAAAAGTCAAATATTTATTTTTTAATTGCTTGATTTATGAATGTTCGAATTTTGGAATGTTATCAAGATTCCAACAATCCAATAAATAATGATATTTTATACCGTTCGTATTGGTTATTTAACATTGTATAGATGTGTTGTTGCATATGTAGACAAAGTGTGTGCGCGTATACTAGCGTTGGGTTAAACACCTTATAAAATAATGTAATTCCATGACTGATCGAAAAAGGGGGTTATTGAAAATCTTGCAGTGGGGAATACATGCATGTTATGTCATATTCATGTCGATCAGTCACTGAGTATGGTAAATGACATTAAAATGTCATTTAAAAACGCTGCCTAACTTCAGTCTCTAATTACAGATAAAATATCACCAGAATTCTACGTTTCATTTTCAAAATGTTCTATAGGGAGGACCTCCAAACACCCCGAATGCAGGGGGACACCTACCCGCACTAACCCCATTCGCCACTTCGTTGCTCAATAACAATCGTTGATTGGAAAATTCGCACTCCCCTTTTCAAGTCCCTGGCGACGGGCTTGAAAATTTAAATACACGTGTAGCTCGAGTTATTTGTAAGTTCATTAACGTATCAACGTGATGTGTTATCTTTTTGGATAAACATTTCAATTGATAGCGTTTGTTTTGTCAAAGTATCGCGATATGTATCAACATGCAATGTAAGACATTGTCAAATTAAATTAAATACTAAAAAGGACGCCAACTGAACACAGTGTGACTGGGTATCATCGAAATTCATCTTACATTTTATAAAGGGATTAATAACCGTTTAGTAAAACGGTCGTATGGCTCTGAAACTTTTAAAATAGCATTTGACATAAAAACAATTCGCTAATTATTGCTAGAAAGTGCCTCAATTTGTTTAAAATGCCACACATTTATCTATGAATTTAACATACATACTTATATACTCTTTTTAACAAATATCGCAGGTCAAAACTAAGATAAAACATTTATTGTTCAAAAACCAATTTTAGACATGTTTTACCAACATATTCCACCTTAATGGTTGACGTTAGTTCGTTCAACCTCTTTTGTTTCTGGCGAAGCTGTTTGACATTGCTTATTACCCTTAACGATGTTCTTAAATTTTCCGACCAGTATATTTAAATATTACATCCATTTCTTTCAAAATACATAAGTTTGAAGCAATCCATTTCTTTCATGAGGAAAAGACGAGGTATTGGCATGAGGCTAGTTTTTCATAAATATATAAAACGCAGATGAATGGTTTAAAATTCAGATCTCGAAATCAAATAAGTTGTATTTAAAAAGTTTTTTTTAAATCAATGTACACAATCTAACACTGTGTTTTATATTCGAACTCCCTTAAAAACTATGACGTTTTACATCCCCTACCTGGAACAAAACAGGTTCAAAGCGCACTATATATAAGGTTTGTATATCTAACCAATATTTTATTTTAACATAATTTCTTTATTGTGTAAATATTAGGATGGTATGCACACAAACGCAAATACACATGTACTGTTAACGTATTATGTATTGTTTATTTATTTATGAATTAGGTTAAAATTAGAAAAATAAATTATCATGCAATATCATGTTTGCAACATATGCCAGAAATGTCAAGGGACGAATAAAGAAATATTGCAATTTTAAAAAGATATAATTATAACTATTTTCTTTTTTACTATGTAGAAATACCAATTATCATTCTTTATTTTCACAACTAATTCACACCAAATATTTTTTTGAATGATATTGGTTATTTATTATAATTGTTCTATCCTAAATGTATGCAGGTTCATTAAAATCAATTGTATACACAAAAATATTATTTTTATAAACTCTCAACATCTATATCATCATTCCCTTGACTGGTCTGGCCGTTCGGGAGAATTGAGGGACGGCGATACAAAAATCCTCATCCAGTCAAATCCGTCGTGTGCTGCTGAGAGTATTTCAACCATGGAAAGAGATGTCTACTCTTTCTCAAATTGTCCATTCAGCTTTTCTTCTGACGGCCTCGAAGACGACCTTCTCTAGCGTGCCAGTCTTTCACAGAGAGTCGTACCTGGTGACGTATCCAAATCAAACCATCTTTCGTCGTTTGAAGGTCGAAAGTAGAAGCTCATGTGACCCAACACGTCATCCTCTGGGCGTAATCGTTGTTCTTATGTTGCGTGTATGAGATTCGGAGCAGTCTTCGTAGACATTTTTGTTCAAAGTCCTGTAGCCTGCGTTATGTCTCCGCGTGAAGCGTCCAGGGCTCGCAGCCGTTTATAAGGATGGAGCCTACGAGGGACTTGTAGAGCTTGTATTTGGTGGAGAAGCTGATGGAACTGCTTGTCCACAACCAGCCCAGTATGGCTATCGCTGAGGTCGCCATCGAAAATCTTATTAGGACCTCAGCGGTACTGGTTTCATCCTTGGACATGGTTGCGCCCAAGTACTTGAAACTGGTCACATTTTATAGCGTCTCGCCGTTGAAGCCGATCTCTTTACTGCTGTTTGTCGTGCTTTTCACCATGATCTTCGACTTCTCCGTGATTTAATCCACCCCGCTTCTGCTCTTTCATAGAGTATGTAGGTGAGATCATGAAGTTCACTGCTGCTGCCATCCATGAGGTCAATGTCATTAGCGAATCTCAAATTTGAGATGCGTCTTCCTGATGGAGATAGAGGCATGGTGGCCATGAAGAGTCTTCTGCATTATTTCTCAAAACAAAGGTTTGACAGGACGAGGGAGAGAAGACATCCATGACGGACGCCAGTGATTTACTGAAGAAGTCCCCCTGCTGTCCATTGAGAAGTACTGTGCTGCTGGCATTGAGTTCATAGATGACTTCCACCAGCCATTGGTCAATGTCGATTCCTCTAATAACATACAATAGGCCATCATGTCACACGCAGCCGCAAGCTTTCTTAAAGGGGATGACCAGTGACTGGTTCCACTCTTTTGGCCACTTCTTCTTCTCTCAGATATTTTGGAATAGTTCCGACATTTTTTGCAGTCGTTGCCTCTGTTTCGTGCTCAATAAGCTCAGAAAGGACGTTGTCCACTCTTGGAGATTTTCCTGCATCAAGAATACGCACTGCCTCCTCCACCGCTGCCTTTAGTACAGACGGACTTTCGTCGTCCGCTTCAGTCCGCTTGATCGTTCTGAAAGAGATTGGTCTAGCTGAAGGCCGTATACTGCTTCCTATGCTTCTCTTTGTCTGTGTTGATACCTTGCTCCAAAATCCATTTCTTCTTGGCCTCTGTCAGCTTCTTCCCCATTTCCATGTTCGCTTTCTGGTAATTTGCCTTAGAGTCAAGGCCGGTGTACTTCTAATGCCTCAGCTCTCTTCTTTTCTCACATAGGTCTATGATATCGGACGTCACCTATGTCTTGGTTTTCCTTCTCGCTCTCCAAAGCACTTCTTCGGCCGATAACAGAATGGCGTCTTGATGTTGTAGGTTATGGTGTCGATGTCATGTCTACTATCTTCAGGGCTGACGATGTTTCAATTTCATACTCAAATCTAAAGCGAAGGTTTTTGGTGACGCGCTTGCTCGATAACTTGGTGAGCACTGTGTTGTTAGCTGTTGGTACATAGACCTTGATGATGGTGATGTTGTGAGGTCTTGCTGAGAAATGGTTATGAATCTGTCTTCTGGAGACTGAAGTGCAACTGATGACGCTGTTCACTACCTCTCTCCTAACGATGAAAACACCGCGAAGCGGTATATAGAATCTTTACCACTGATACCATATCTTATGCTCTTCGTCTGTTGATGTTTCTCCGAAGCCTAGCCAAAAATCTCGGCTAGTCCAAATATGTACCAGCGGTAACGCTTCAGCGTGTACGTCAGTTGATGAACCTTGTCACGCGCATTGAGTGGTCTTACGTTCTATGTTAATATGGCTGTTCCCAACTTAATCGATGGATTAGCTTCAGTAGCTAACTTGTCGCATCCATTGGCGCTGTATAGAATCTTCACCGATGAGGATTGACGGTGGAGTGCGCGTTCGTTGTTATACCGGGCCCCGATCGATCCATTTGTGTATTATGTTGTTTTGTCTTTATTATTTTTAGTGGGCTTGAGACTATCTTTGCGGCGCCCGTCTCCTCTCCAAGACTGTGCAATTTGTCATAAACATCGTGAAAGTCTTCTAACTTTGTTTGCCCGCCAACACCGAAGGAACCATGGTGTAGTTGGTTAAAATACCAGAACCAGAAGTGAGGGTTGAGTGTCAGCCGAGAACCAGTTTTGTCAGTAAATTATTTAAAGTTTTATTTACATTAATGTAATGCTTGTTATAGGACACAGTAAAAATACAAAGAGCTATAACTCTAAAAAAAACACGAGAGAGCTTTTTTTCATACAATCTACACCAGCCCTCAACTATTTTTGTAGATTTGTAAACTTTGATTTTAATTGCTTAAATTGCAATGGAAATATAGAGTATACAGGTAATTTAACAACAGGGCAATCGCTCTGACATTAATTTAGAATATTATAATAATATTAATAACAATAATATAAAAAAATAGAAAAAGTTATGGTCCTTTTTCCAGGCACTTTATTAATGTATTAAGTTACATACACATTAATTAGTACTTTTCAAACTATGACACACAATACAATTATACATGTGGCCCCATGTGATAACGGGGTTTTTCTACGATTTGACCTGGTTTCCTAGAATTTTGGACAAATGTGACCCAAATTCGAAATAAGCCTAGATATTGATTAACAAGAAACTCATTTTTTAACTAGTCGACTGCTTTTTCGATCGAGGAGTCCGCAATCGTTAATTAACACGCATCCTCTTTCAATTAAATATTTGAACAGATATGTTTTTTCGAGACCATTTGTCTTAGAAAACAATAGTATGCAACATAAAATAATTATTGTTCGCATACATATATTTGCAAAAGAATCACGAGGCTATTCCACCCGCAATGGTCAAGAAATGATAAATGGTTATGATGCAATATTGTAGAAACTGATTTCAAACAACAAAGTGCGAAAGTTAAAGTTCATATTGTATCATTTTAAAGAAATGAGAATTAAAAAGTGTTTTGTACTGGCTAAACTGATATTCATATCAAATAATGTAGAAGTGACAAAATGATTATACTTTTAATGGATAAACTGATTCCATTCTTGCACGAACCATATATGATAATCGGCATTTTTTTAATAAGGTGACTTTGGTGATAAGGTATATGACATCTTTAGCACGCTTTAATCTAAATAATTTAACTGTGCCATTAACATCCAATTGCACTGCGGATGCTGACTCAATTCGTTGAAGAGCTGTTATATCCCTGAACGATAACACTGATAAATCCGCCCATTGACAATGATATTCCACAATTTTACCCTCGCCTACATATGAAATTATCATGCTTGTATGTTCAATTATTCATAAGTTACGCCCACTTAGAAATATTTATGTAGGAATGCCCTTGACAATAAATGCTAGACAAACACTCGATCTGGTCAACAATCGTCGATGAATAAGGGTTGATTTCAACAATTTGACGAAGAAACGCGCAAATAGTACACACACTTTACATAACAGTGTCTGAAAGAATTAGGAAATGCCATTGCTAAACAAATAACGTAAATACAAGTGCAACAATTGCCTTGTTTACAGCTTACTGATAACAATAATGTGCATGTTTATATGCATTACTGTAAAGTTTTGTCTTAAACTCCACAATACACAATAATCCGATTTTAACGTATGTTCGTCAGACATTTATTATACAAATATAGATCTATATTTGGATTTGTTTTTATTTAAAGAGATCAAACAGAAAAGTGTGCTTTGTTCTTTAAACAAAGGCTTTAACACTGAAGGCTAATTGGTGTCTGATAACTTATCACAAAATATATATGCACAACCGCGAAATAATTATGAAGTATTTAATTGTATTTTATGATAAGGTGGCATTCGGTGACTTTTGAACTGTAAAAAAGTGCTCATGTTACTCTGATGCTACTCTTTTTGTTGACTGTTTTTTTTTTAAATCTGCGAAGTACAAACAATGTCAATGATTTAACAATTGTGGAAAAAAATAAAGGCCGTAATTTTGCCAAAAGTAAAGTCTTAACGATCACTTCAGGTGTGTTTTATCTATTAAATTTCATACGAAAGTGTTCATACGAACAATGGCCATAAGAGCGCCGACGCTTGAAGGTTCTAAACATTTGAAAGCTTTAGCTAAATCCACTCTGCAATAGCAGGGGCTTGAGTGCTCAAAATGTATATCTGTTCTAAAGCGATACCGCTTAATAATCCATGATCCGTCGAAACAGAAAGAAATAAAATTGCTTCCTGAGATCACTTACCCATCTAGGTTTTTCATATATCATTGTCTAATTTTACCCAATATTTCTTGTGATAATTTATGAAGCGCGAAAAATTGTTACTCATCTCGAATTTGGCAATGTTCTAAACTCAAGAAATGCTTAATGTATTGTTTAACATAGAAAAATATTTATTTCATTCTTTCTGAAGATGAAACTTTACATTTAATGTACACACTTCTTTAAAATTAATGGCTTACGTAATATAATAAGTGTATTTACAATCTTTGGTGTAAAATTGACCATAATTACATACAATAATGCTCATTATATGTCATTAGCAAAACCAGTGTATATAAATATAATGAGATAGCTATATGACTTTTAAGTGGCATTTAAACGAGGAACGTAACGCAACCATGATACTGACTTAAGTGTTGCATGGATTTTAACATATAACAATTGAACTAGGATCATTTCTGAATCTGTGTTTTAAAGAAACTCGAACAAGTAATTTGAAATTTTATGGAGCTTATAATGGCTATTGTACAAATGTTTAATTGTAAAAAACACTTATTGCATTGTCTAACCGACCTTTTACTAGTCAATTATAAAACCATAATGAAAATGGCGATCGGTTACGTTATGTTTGTACAATTCAGTATCTGAACGCGGAACTAATCGTGGCAATTGATCATTATTCGTTTGTTCATTGTTTACGCAACGCGGTTCGTAATTAACCGGGGGAACACTTTCGAGAAGTGTCTGACTGCTGACCTCTGTAGATCTTAATTGATCGACATGCCGTTTCCATATCACGCCGTTACCAACATCAACTTTGTATAAAAGCGGTCCGTCGCGCGATACAATGCACCCACTGATCCATTTATCTCTTGCTGTTGGACGGTAGTCTCGCGCGAGAACAGTTTGGCCTAATTCAAAATCGCGATAGTTATGACTATCAGCCAAAGATTGTTTCATCTGCGAATCGTTAACAACCGTTTGTGTGTCTCGTTTCATCAAATCCAATTTTGTGCGCAACGTGCGCCCTAGAAATAATTTGGACGGTGTTTCGCCTGTTGTAGCGCGGGGCGTATTTCGGTATTGAAGCAAGAATGCATTAAGTTTCGAATTCAAATCATCGGATTCTGTTCGCATAGCACGCAATGATGACTCAAATGTTTGATTAAATCTTTCCACTATACCGTTCGTAGCAGGGTGGGCTATTGCCGTGCGAATGTGTACAATACCATTACTTTTCACGAATTTCGTGAAACCGTCTGAAATGAACTGACTTCCATTGTCGGTAACAAGTTGCTTAGGTAATCCGTACCTGGCAAAAATTGTTCGAAGGGCTTGTAAAGTTTTCTCGGAAGTTGTGGATTTCATTACAACGATCTCGGGCCATTTTGAGTGGGCATCTTCTAAAACAAGAAACATGTGACCTAAAAATGGACCTGCGTAATCAACGTGTACGCGCTCAAAGCTCTGTGTGGGTCATTCCCACGGGTGTAATTGTACCTTAGCTGGCGATTTCTGTTGCATTTGACAGTCATTACACGGCCTTGATAAATGCTCTAAATCGCTGTCGATGCCAGGCCACCAGACATAACTTCTCACTAAAGATTTCATTCGGACGATACCTGGGTGGCTGACATGTAGTAAACATAACACGCGCTCTCGCAGTTTGACAGGAAAAATGACTCTGATGCCCCACATTAAGCATCCGCGGTGAATTGTTAATTCGTTACGTCGCGAGTAATAGAGTTTCATCAACGGGTCATCAGTCCTTTCGTTCCAGCCGTTTTGTACGTAATCGAACACGCGCGAGAGCACGCTCTCGATTTGTTTCCCGGCTAATTTCAGCACTCGTCACGTGAAGCTGCTCTAATTGCGACGTGTAAAATACGTCTTCAGTTTCGAGATTTGTTTGACCTTTTATTGGCGCGGGTAATCTCGACAATCCATCGACATTTGTATGATGTTTAGTGTTCTTGTACTGAATGTCGTAATCGAACCCTGAAAGAAACATTGCGTACTGACTGGGGCTAAATATTGACGTCAGCACTTGAAAATCCGTAACCAACGTAAACTTTTTTCCATAAAGATACGGGTAGAACTTTTGAACAGCCCAGTAAATTGCTAAAGCTTCCTTATCGATTTGCGCTATTTTTCGTTCCGCTTTCGTTAGCGATCTTGACGCAAATGCAATTGGCCTTTCAGAACCATCCTGCATTACATAAGACATGATACCGGATATACCATACGGAAACGCCTCGGTCGCGAGGCGTACCGGAAGTTCTGGCCGGTAATGAGTAAGAACTGGTGCTGCAGTCAGAAGTTTCGTTGAATTTTCGAACGCGGTTTCACATTCGCTCGACCATATGAATTCACGATTTTTCTCTAGGAGAGATGTCTGCGGTTTAATGGTTGTCGTGAGATTTGGCAAAAATCTGTGGTAGTGATTAAGCACCCCTAAATATGCTCTCAATGATTTAATGTCTCGCGGAGTCGGTGTGTTTAACACTGCCTCAACCTTATCCTGACATTTCCAGAGTCCTTCAGCGTCAATCTCATGACCACAGTATGTAATCCGTTTTTCAAAGAAAACACATTTTTCATTGTTAACTTTGATTCCAAAGAGCTCTAGCCTGCTCAAAACTTTATCGAGATTGTCAAGGTGTGTACAGTCATTGTCACCTGTGACCACCATATCGTCCAGAATGCACTGTACTCCGGGAATCCCTTGCAGAACTTTGTCGATAGTTCGTTGCCATATTGCTGGGGCAGACGCAACGCCATACAACATCCGGTTGAAACGATACAGACCACGGTGTGTGTTAATCGTCAATAATTCCTTGCTCTCTTCATCGCATTCAAGCTGCAGAAATGCTTGTCGTAGATCGAGCGTGCTGTATTTTTGCCCGGTAGACAAATTGACAAGAACGTCTTCCAAGAGTGGAAGAGGATATTTGTCAACGTTGATTTCTTGATTGACAGTTGCCTTAAAGTCTTCACAAATCCGAACATCACCGTTAGGTTTCACAACGGGTACAATGGGTGTTGCCCATTCACTAGTGTTCACTTTCGTCAAGATTCTCTGGCGCTCAAGGTTATCCAATTCTTTTTCAATTTTTGTTTTGAGCGAGTATGTTCATGTTCTGGCTTTCATAAATCTAGGTCTAGCATTTTTCTTTAGCGTAAACCTAGCCTTGATGTCTTTTACCTTTCCGATGCCATTACTGCAGACAACGGCGTATTTCTTGAGCATGGATTGTAGACGCACATTCGTCGAAAAATGGTTGAAGGATACGATTTTGTCCCAGTCTAATGGTATTTCTTTTAACCAATCTCTACCAAGGAGACTCGGACCGTCATCTTTTACAACACACAACTGCAGATGTTTGTGTTGGCCATTGTATGAAACTGAAACCATTACAGTCCCCTCCTGCTCGAGAACTTCTCCGGAATACGTCTTGAGGATTGCCTGTGGTCGTCGCATCTTAATTTGACCGAACAACTTCCGGAATTCAGTGTTTGCCATCAGCGTGACGGCAGATCCGGTGTCCACTTCCATTGTCACGCTTACGTTGTTTATTTCCGGTTTTATGGTGATTCTTCCTTTGTCACCACTCTTCACAGTATTTACAAGATGCACGCCTTCAACGTCGCTGCTTTCATCCTCAATGTCCTCATTTTCCAATGCGTTTACATTCTTTGTTAAAGGGCATACGCGCTTTATGTGTCCTTTGGCATTACATTTGTGACAGGATGCATGTTTATACCTGCAATCCGCCGAATGGTGGTTCGTTCTGCCACAGTGTACACACGTCGACCTGGAACGTGATTTGTGCGTGCGGTTCTTGTTCTTCGGCGGTCTGGTTGCAGTCTTCTTAACGCGGTTGACGTTGCTTCCGGCGTTTAATGTTTGCAACTCAGCGGCGTCACTTGTTGCGGCTGCCATCGCTATGGAGATGTCAATTGCTCTGTTGAGTGTCAATTATTCTATTGACAACAGCTTCCTTTGGGTTGCTTCGTCTTTGATACCGCACGAGAACCTGTCCCTAAGAGCATCATTCAATGTCGGATCTAAGTCACAATATTCGGACAGCTTCCGAAGTTCGGCGACATATTCTCGCCAATGGCTTGGTTCCGTATATGAAAGCGAAACCGTTCTGCTATAAGCAGTGGCTTCGGGGATAAGTGGTTCCTTAATAGACCACACAGTGTTATATAGGTTTCTTCAGATGGCTTCTTCAAAATAGGTAAGGTTACGAAGTAATCCGTATGTTTTTTCTCCAACTAGCGTCAGCAATGCTGCCACCTTCCTTTCATTAGCAATGTCATTTACTCAGAAATATTGTTCGAGTCTTTCTTGATAACTCTGCCATGACTCAACATTACTATCGTTTGCGTTAACGTTCCCGATGAGTCCAGCCATTCTATGATGATACTAGTCCTTTACGCACATTTACTTAGAAATGGATAAAATCCTGAAATATTAATCACGCTGGTTTTCAATCAATAATCCTTCGTCGCCAATTTGTTGTGTATGTGGGTTAACATAAACAGAGAACAACTCAATACGTTTGGTGGCTATTTAAATACTACATCGTATGACCAGTGGTGAGCATGCAGAAGTACATAGAGGGCGTGGCTATGATACACATGATTGAACATTAATCAGATTCATGATAAATACATAACAATACAGTTGTATTTTCAAAGTGGGATTATGTTCCTTATTGAGGAAAACAGTGAAAAATAGAAGAGTATCATATACAATGAGGTATTGTATTAAGTGAGTCGTTAGCTACATGCATTGAATACAATCAAGGCTGAGAGACAATATACGTAAACGAATAATCAAGTACGCATCATGCATTGAAGAAGGCCAAGCTCGAAACGAGTGAGCCAGTAATTTTAAATGTTACTGTAATGCTTACAGTATCAATTAACATTGAAATCAATTGCAATGGTAAGCGGATTTACAAAAAAGTCTTACGAACCAAACTGATTTACAGCATTGTAAAGTGTGATAGCTCAGAAATAATCGAAAGTTGAGATGTCAAACTGGATGGGGTCAGTTAATTCTGGAATTTCATTTTGTCGCTTTTGTTGTGGGTTTGAATTAAAATGCATACCTACTTACAATATAAGTAAAATACATGTACGAAATACAATTAATTTTAATCAATAAGTTGCATGACATGTTTTTAAGGTATAACGTAGATGTTTTAAACTTCTTAATTCAATATTCTTAACACATTAGTTTGCACAAAAATGGGTTTCACTTTTGCAAACACAACGTGAATAATAAATTCCAAAAGATTGACACTTAAATTATCACTATAAACTATTCTTGATTTTAAATTCAAAGTGAGGCATCTAAAAAGCACAGATTGTCCGCTTTGTTCCCGTTAGACATCGGCGACGTCAACATGCATCCACCGGATATTTTTAAGCACACAGGCCCAAATTTACATTGTGTAGGAATTCGCATTGTGCCTTTATGTGAAAGATATCTCCATATACCTTTGTATTTCCGCGAAAACGCACTGTTCAACTCTGTGTATAAAATGATACTCCAAGTGTGTATATTCAACGAATAAATAATTGTTAGTCTAAAAAGAGAAAAACCCTCAAGGCACAATGTACTGAATATATGATCTGTTGATGAATGTGGTCTTAAAACCAGATATATATACCAGGAATGCGTTGAACTTGTTAATACATGTATGTTTGAGATACAATAGATTAAAGAAACCACAATCGACCAAAACGATCCTGTGTTCGTGCCCAATTATTCAATTGTTTTTTTTTTCAAAACAAGCCAAGATAAATATTAACGAAAACCTGGTGTATTGGATTTCTATGTGAACAATAATATAAAGAAAAACATTATTATAACTTGTCTAGCATCTGATTGGTTAAATATGGTCATTGGAACTGATAATTATGCGAAAAGCAACGTTCACATCCCACGTGAACAACTCCGCTTTCACGCCAAAAGCCGACATATGATAAACTGTTTATTACTGGGGACACTAATATCTACAAAACTTATTTGCCGGGTTATACGATCCCACATCGATTTATTTCTAAACATTGCCTTCTTGACAACGAAATATTATTCCCGAGTAACCAAAAAATGTTTTGCAACAATTGGAAATCCCCATTACGCGTTTATCCCAGTACACAAAGGAAAATAAAACCGGAATAACTGCTTGAAATGTGTAAATTACAAACCTTCTTATCCTTAACTGAAGGATAGATACCGATTCACTTATCGGGGAAAACACTTTTCCAAATATTTCTGTTTTGATTACATATATGCATCAATAGAATATACACCCATTTTGAAGCGTTTGAAATAATTTAACTAGATAGGATCTTATTCGATTGACACTGTTTGCAATCTATGTTATTGCAAACATCGCCGACATCTAATGAAACAATAAAAAAACAAGGGGGTAAACCCTTTTGCAAGCCCCCGAGGTAGAATGCTGAATAAAAAGCAGTACGTTCGTCAATAACATGAAGAATACAAAATAAGTTGAACAAAAACTGTAAATCAACTGTCCGAATACAAACATTAAACCGATCTTAAACGATGCAATCTATTAAATGTCAAAATTAATCACATATTCTGCAGCGAATCTCATTTCAACTTCATCCACACCACAACACACATTGTTATAAAACATCAAGCACCAAATAGTACACACAAGCCCTGTTTCGGCATCAATGTCATTCTGCTTGTAGGAAATATAATAGTGCTCGCAACGCGTATCATATAAACAAAACCAAACCAAAATCAAGCTTAGCAAGACAAGTCGATACTATAAACACTTGCTGCATTTATTTGTAAACACAAATACACCACTGAAATACGATAACGTTTTATTCATTCAAATCGGCACAAAAACTACTGGAAAAAATAACAAGAAAACTACTGATAAAAGTCCGACCATTGAGCAATTTTATACCTTCATCAAGAACACCAACTCCAACAGTAATATATATATATATATATAGGATCTGGCACGAGTTGTCATATCATACCATATTTTATTAAACGAGTTCAGGAATTTTGTTAGTAAGCGAGCCTTTGGCGAGTTTACTAACGAATTTCCTGCACGAGTTTTATAAAATATGGTATGCAATGACAACGAGTTTAAAATCTTTTTTATCACATGCTTTTAAATGAGAAAATTAAATAAATATTTACGCAAACATAATGATAATCCCGAATGTTGTTTACATTTCGTGACATCATTTGACGTTGCAACGTTATTTCAGCAAAATCACAAAATGAGATTGGTAAATTGAACGAAAATAAGCCAATGAAAACGCTTAAAAAGTAAATTACACATGAGTAGGATGAGAATATTCGTAATGGTTATATTACATGGGACACAGGGTATAGCTTGTGATAAAACCTTATATCCACCGGACATGAACGACAACTGCACGCCAAACATCCACAGCGTCTTAACCTTAATTTCAATTGAAGACATTCAAAAAAATTTTTTTAAATTAAAACATGGCAAAGCGTCATCCTAATACGACAATTATATAAATGAATTTATTTTATTTTCGTACATCACCATGTTTTCAGTGTACTGCATCAAGTTTGACGTAATTTTAAACACCGGAGTCTTGTCCGACGTCTGGCTGATCGGAATAATAAACACATTCATAGAAAATAAAGGTTCAAACCAAGTTAACATCGCCCTATCACAATCTGCTTTGGTACTTTATTTTCTATCCTTGTCAATCAACGAATTAACTTATTTCTAAGTGAAAACAGTTTACTAAATGAAAACAAAGCCGGATTTCGACATGGTCATTCAACAAATGACAAATGTGTAGTATCGTATTATAAGTAAAGAATAAAAAAAATAACTATCTACTAAAAAAAGACAGTTATCCTATCCTATTTTTGCTTCTATTGGCGTAGAGCCAATTCATAAAAATCTTTGTGGTTTTTTTTTCTAAAGAAGTATCTTACTATGCACAAACTGACGAAACTAGTCAGCTGACTAGTAGATTATACTATTTACGGCCTCAGGCTTCATTAATTTTCTATATATTGTGCTCAAAATAAAATGCGTATATGTTGCGTGGGTAAATATATACAAATTCACTATTACTGTGTAAAACACTACGCTCAACCGTTGTCAATATCAAGCCTTTGAGCGTTCGTTTGAGAAGATGTAATTACAGATACGGTTGCTATAACTATTTTTTGTTGTTGTAATTGTTGTATTACTCTATTGCATTGTTTTTTTACTATAATATAACTGTATTTTGTGAAATGATTACACATTTTGATATATGTAAATGAACGCTTGTGTAAACTATCATCTCTGTACATTCTATTACCATAATCACTCAAAATCCCTTCGTATTGTAGCTTTGACGGCTCATTCTTTTGTATACCCACTTTAGTTTATCTTTTGATCCTAGGCTATTATAATTTACTATTTATACACCCAACATAACCTCACGTATCATAATAATGACACCAAACATATTATCATCCTTTACCATTTGCTTCTTTTCCCTTCCATCTTCTAATCTCTCTAATATCGTTATCTTCAATTTGCAGCAGTTCTGTAGCAAACAACGAAAACAATTCTTAACAACGTATCCGTCGCAATGTGTCCTCATCGCTAATCGCAACAGGCGTAACATGACAGCGTTTCTGGCCCATCTTGTATTTATTGGAGGTTATTATTATGTTGTACATTAAACAGAGACAAGGAAACGCTGTCATGGTTGCATATAGATCACCAGCTATGTTTCCATTTTTCCTGCACTATGCCAATTATGGCTTAATGTAACAAGCCTTTTCTCATTACAAATTTATGTATACGCGTCTATGAACACAGCACTGAGAATTGAACACCCAAGCAAACGTGTTCTGATAGGAAAAACACATACACACGGATATTATTTCCTCAAAAAGCTTCTAAAATGGTTCTTGTGTGCTGCAACATGTTGTTGGATCTCTTTAGTCTTATTGCGATCAGGTGATATTCATCCTAACCCTGAGCCAACTTTTTCTGACCTATCTTCTAACACAGATGCAAGCAGTTCTTCTTCCTTTCTTAATTCTCCGCCAATAAACCACATCCGTTTTGTACATAACAATATTACAAGTCTGATGCATAAAATTGATGTTCTTTACACAGGTCTACGAGAATTTGACATAATTGGTTTTACTGAAACATGGTTAAATAGTTCTATTCTATCTGCTGATCTCCTCTTTGACGGTTTCCACCAACCAATTCGTAAGGATCGCGCATTCGATTCACACGGTGTCGTTGCTATATACGTAAATGAAAGTATTGATTTAAACGCAGACAAGATCTTGAACTGAATAATGTTCAAAACTATTTGGATTTAAGTTTTTCCCTCAAAAATAAATCCATTTTGTGTGGCGTGTTTTATAGACCGCCTAGTGCGGATAAATCATATATGATTTCCATTGAAGAGTCTATCGGGCTAGCCAGAGACACGCGAATAAATGATATTATTATTACGGGTGATTTTAACATAAATGCTCTAGCTGAACCGTCGGCACGAACAATAAATGATTTATGTCAACAATATGAATTAACGCAACTTATTAACGAACCAACACATTATACTGAACAAACATCTTCCATTATTGATCTTATCTTTGTAAGTAATCGGAATAATGTACTACTTTCTGGAACAGGCGAACCCTTTTTAGCACAAACCGTTCGGTACCACCGCCCTGTTTCTGTAACATTAACATTTGCAAAACTCAGATACAAAACGTTTTATAGACATATCTGGCGCTACGACATTGGAGATTATTCAAAACTACGACAAATGATGTCGGATACTAATCGGGATCAACATAAATCCGAAAATGTTGATATATATGGAGATAATTTAACTAAAATAATATTGAACATTGCAAGTATATGTTTTCCGACCAACAATGTTTGTATCCGTTTGCGTGATCTTCCATGGATGAACAATAACATAAAGAAAAAAATTCGACAACGGAAGCGCCTTTACCGAAAAGCAAGGCAATTTAGGAGTGATATTCACTGGTCAAACTTTCGTCATGTAAGGAATGAGGTTGTTTTACTCTTGCGTAACTCGAAAATCGAATACTTTCACAATATTGCTCAAAAACTTAAGTCATCAGACCTTTCCGCTAAAGACTGGTGGAAGACACTGCGAAAATTTGTCCCTTCTAACACAACTAACACAATACCACCTCTTTACGATGAACAAACCAATAGTTTTGTAGCGGATGATACAAGTAAAGCGGATATGCTCAACAAGTATTTCGCTAGCCAGTGTTCACTTGATGAAACAAATCACGATCTTCCCCTTATGCAACATACACACACGAACAGTCTTCAGTCTATACATATAACACCAGAGGAAGTTATTGACTCAAATAAATGTCTAAGGTAGGAAAAGCGTCCGGTCCTGATGGAATAGATAATAGAATCCTAAAAGAGGCAATGCATCAATTAAGCTACCCTTTGTGTGATTTGTTTAACTCTTGTCTAAATACTTGCAAAATACCGTCGTGTTAGAAACGTGCAAATGTGTCCCCAGTTTGCAAAATAGGCGATCCATCATTGACGTCAAATTATCGACCCATATCTTAATACAACCGAAAAGGTCTTTTAAAGAATATTGCATACACACATGTTTAGTTTTCTTCGTGCAAGTTCATTGTTTGCACCCACTCAATCTAGCTTTTTGCCTGTTGACTCCACTGTCAATCAGCAGACATATATTTACAACGCATTTTGCAAAGCACTAGATAATGGCCTTGAGTTCAGGGTTGTATTCTTCGATATAAGTAAAGCTTTTGATAAAGTATGGCACAAAGGTCTTGTTTGTAAACTGCAACAAGCAAGTATTCGAGACAGTAATCTTACCGGGATCGTCCGGATCAACCCCTATTGAAATTCTCGCCGGAGTCCCTCAAGGTTCTATTTTAGGACCACTTATGTTTTTAGTATATATAAATGACATCATTGCTGACATAAATGCACACGTACATTTGTTCGCTGATGATGCCAGTCTTTTCATGGTCGTTAAATCGCCTAACGAAACTGCCGCCGTACTGCAATAAGATATCGACAAAATATATTGCTGGGCTAACAAATGGATGGTTTGTTTTAACCCTTCAAAATCCGAATCAATGATTATTTCTTGCAAAATAAACTAACAAAATCATCCACCTTTGACCATGCAGAACATGATTATTCCAATTGTCGATCTCCATAAACATTAAGGTGTTTTTTATGTCAAATGACTGTACATGGCATGCGAATAGTCCTTTAAAAAGGAAAAGGCATGGTCACGAGTTCATATAATGCGTAGATTAAAAACAATTCTTGATAGTAAAACTCTCGAGAAAATATATTTTTCGTTTATTAGACCAATCATTGAGTACTCAGACGCTGTATTTGACAATTGTACGCAATACAAAAAAGATGAACTAGAGAAAATACAAACTGAAGCCGCGCGAATAACAGCCGGATGCACACATCTAGTCTCATTAGAAGAACTTTATAATAAATTAGGATGGGAAACTCTCAGTCAACGAAGACGTAAACATAAACTAATATTACTGTATAAAATGAAGTCGAACAATGTTCCGAACTACTTACAGTCCCTTGTTCCCGCAAAAGTTGGGTCGCGTAGCAATTACTCATTAAGAAATGCGTCACATCTCCAGCCAAAAAAGATGAACTAGAGAAAATACAAACTGAAGCCGCGCGAATAACAGCCGGCTGCACACATCTAGTCTCATTAGAAAAACTTTATAATAAATTAGGATGGGAAACTCTCAGTCAACGAAGACGTAAACATAAACTAATATTAATGTATAAAATGAAGTCGAACAATGTTCCGAACTACTTACAGTCCCTTGTTCCCGCAAAAGTTGGGTCGCGTAGCAATTACTCATTAAGAAATGCGTCACATCTCCAGCCAATTCAAGTGCGAACGTCACTGTATTCAAGTTCCTTTTTACCGTCCACTGTATCCGAATGAAATAATCTTCCAGATGACGCAAACATCGCTGAATTGACCCATTCCTTCAAAAGGCTTATAAACATTGATCGACCGATTCGAAATCCCATATTCTCGTACGGCGAAAGACGCTCTCAAACATTACAAACGCGCTAACGTACAAAGTGTAGCGCCTTAAATGACCATCTGTTTAGACGTAATATTGTTACATCCCCATTATGTGTATGTGGACCTCAGGAAACGACGTCACATTATTTTCTCGAATGCACTCAGTATGCACATGCTCGCGGCGAACTTCTTAACACAATATCCGTTTATTCCGTCCCTTGCATTGAAACTATTCTATTTGGAGACAACACGCGTGACTACCTAACCAATATTAAAATAGCTGATGCTGTTCACAAATTTATAATTAAAAGTAAGCGATTTGCTTCGCAAATAAGCTACAGAACGACTCTCCAGACTTTTCTCTTCTTTTTCCTTTTCAAATTGTTCAAAACTACTTGTATCTTCTACCCAGAACTTTACCACTCTATTTGTCACTTCCATATGTCAGCGTCATTTTTTTACAATTGAAACACTATACACGGTGTTTGTCTCTTTCTTAAACTGTTATTATTGTTTAATGATCAAAATCCGATCATGTTCGCCTGAAAACATGTAATTGTATTTGTATAGGGAGAAGAACTATATAAGACATTGTCTTTCGTTCTAATCCTATTCAAACATGTTCATTGTATAAATGCTACATGTAATGCTATGTAATAACAAATTGTATTGCTTGAAATAAATATGTTTAAACTAACAAATGACAATATATTTGCACTTAATTTATTAGTCCAAATACTTAGATCTGACAAACGTAAATTGTTTTGCACATGTGATAATTTTTCAGTTTTTTTTCACTATGTTTGGATGGCTTGTCTCTTGAACAAAATCTTCGAACTGGGTAAAAGAAAGAGTCATAATGTAAAAAGAAATATGTATTAAAGCATTAAATCGTGCGTCTTTTCTAACGGTACTAAATAAGAAAAAAAATCAAAACACATGTTGCGTTCGACAAGGACATCATCTATACCCTATTTTGTTTGTTGTGTATTTAAATGACCTTAAACATTACCTTAAACAATATTGCTCTGATGTTAATCTTGAAATATCTGTTTGAGATACTACTTAAATCTACTTATATTGCTTTATGCCGACGACACAATATTATTCGGTTAAAATGAGGCAGATAGTCTTAATTGATTTTATAATTTTTGCCAACAATTGAAATTAAAAATTACTCCCACTAAAGCTATGGATTTTGGCACAAACAAACCAAGTAAATACCAATTCTAGATAAACGACCAGCCTTTTAAAAGAGTTTAAGAATATATAAATATATATATATATATACTTCGGAGTAATATTTACTTCCTCCGGTAGTTCAGTGTAAAAGGCAAATCGTGGACCACGCGAATAAAGCCATTTTTAATTTGTTTACACGTATCAACAATTCAGATTTACCCATAGCTCTACAATAACAAGTATTTGACCATACTATACAGCCATCTTAACGGCTGTGAGATCTGGGCTATGAAAATGTACATTTTATTGAAAAAAATCCATAGTACATTCTTGCACTGAAAAACAAAACAAAACTCTTAACCCCAAAATATCGCCTTTTCGCTGAGTAAGGCCGATATCCCCTGGAAATAGGTATATAAAAAACACCCATGGTCAAGTTGTAGAAGAAATTGGCTATAGAAAAAACACATAAATTATATCATATGTTGTATATTCAGATATTCACTTCATTATAACACAAATTGTAAATGTGCACAATTTATAACCTACATGATACAGTCCCGGCCTAACAAATTTTTTGTTGCAGCAAACATATAAGACTGCACCGCAAGTATCCAAACGCTAGTAAAGGAAGTTCTAATTGACAAATTTAAAAAAAACAACTGGGGTTTAGATTAAGAGGCAACTTCTTAAGGTCAAATGTACACCCTGTTTAAGGATAATACCAATACTGAAAACTATCTAGGTAAACTATCTTTAAGACTTTGCTACACTTCCGTACCGATAATCTCCAGCTGCCTGTAGAAACCGAATGTTTCTCGCAATCGTACATTCCGCATGAAAATTATAAATGCATCCTTTGCAAGAAAAATGACATCTGTGTCGAAATGCACTTACCTTTTGACAAAAAAAAGAGTAAAACACATTCCACTTAAATATTCGTTACACCCAAATATGATTGAATTAAACAACTGATGTGTGTTAACAGAACATTTGCACTACGAAATACTGCCCAATTCATGTTATACAAAATGTCGAAACTTATGTTAAATACTTGTAGAACGAATTATATAACACGAATTATGTGATGGCTAAGTTTTTTCTACCCTTAAACCATTTATTTACATCTATATTTACTTCGTAAGAAAACTAATTTTATAATAAATATATTGTAAATGAATAATTACGGTTGAACGGTATATCCAACAATGATTGCAACACTACAATATTACAGAATAGTATTTATCCGATAAGAACACAATACTCATTCAATATACACGGTGCCTTTACCACGTGACTTTTTTAGATGTGTGTTGGGAGAATAAAGCGCGACCCAAATAACATTTTTAAGGATATATTTTTAAATATTTTACCATTGTTAATGGGATAAAGTGAAGAGCCCGTTAATTCGTGAGAGTTTTCTATAGGTATCATGATTTTTTTTTAAACAAATTAGTATTTTTTTAGTAAAGTGCAAAGTGCGAAATTAAAATAAGATCCGAGTTCAATTATGTTTAATAGTTATATGCATTAAAAAAGCACATTTGTATTTGTCTTAATTGATTAGAGTTTGTGTATGTGGTTTTTTTAACTAATCTGTTGCAATTTGTTGCCTCATTGATAAACTTTTCCAGTGAAACCAAGTACTGAAGCCACACTGGCACTCGCAGTGGACGCTGTTATTTTTGTCATGTTTGAGGATCCTACCTATTGAACTAGTCTCCATTGCAAAGCATGTTTTAAAATCAGTAAGCAATTACACTTTCATTTAACTGGCAAACTTTTTTGTATATGTAATTTGATCTTCCAAGAATACACATATATGTGCGCAGACGTAATGTTCGGAATAGAATATTAGGCTATGATAGCACACTGAACAGTAATGCAATGTAATGAACAATGTTTCATGTTACAGTTTTACAAATTATTATATGTTCCAGGTTCAATCTTATAATGTTTTCCGAACAACAACTACTGGTTCTTTCAACAATTGACCTGCGAATGCATCTAGAAGTTTAATGGTTTTTATGCACGTCAGTTGAAATAAATAAAATCTCTTGGTATTAGCCTTCAGTGATGTTTTATTTCTATAGTGGTAAGATTTTAACCGCTCAGTGAACTTACCACTTTGCAGCCTATGGCGATGTTGTGTATGAAAATATATTCAAAAACATTGAAATAAATAAAACAATAAAAGACGATGCTTTGGGAAATAAAGCAAATAAGTATGTGCATTGACCGTTCAAATGTGGTGATTCCGATTTTGTATCATTTTATGTTAATAGTTGATGATCTGTTTTAAAAGTAATCGATAACACCATAAGGCCAGCATTTTTTTATTATTTGTTTTACAGGAGCGCCCGACCCTATTTTTCTACAAATACACATAATAATAAATTTCACTTTCGTTTTTTTTATTTACATTTCACCCGCCACCTGGTATTTTATCCAAAACTAGAAAAAAAATGCGCAGATTGCCGAAAGTGTTGTTCAAAATTTGTTTATAATATGGGTTGTTTCGTTGTGCCAAGTCGACTTGTAAAGCATCAGCGATTTTCATCGGCTATTGCAGCCAATACCACACGCTATTAGACAATCGGTGAGTATTTAACAAATGATTTTCATATTGCATTTCCGAAATGGCGGACATTAACAACAACGAGACAAATGTAGCATATTTTAAAATCAAATTAATTAAAAACGGAGTAGAAAGAATTTCAATCAGAAAAGTTATTCTTCAGAACACCATTGTTGACATCATTCCCATATTATGTGATACGAAATTAAAAATAATTAGAGTTTGCAGATGATGCAGAGGTGTCACCATTGATATTAACGTTCGATGTGTTAAAAAGTTTTGGGTAGGTTTAATAAATATGCGTATTTATTAAAATGTAGATCCTGTAATATTTTTATAGATAAAAATCAACACCCCGAAAATGTCCGAGAAGTACTACTTTACGTTTCTTCATGATGAACATGAGGACTGAACCACATGTACTTGCATCAATTATCCCATTCCCCACCCACCCATATATATTCTTTATTTAGAAAAAAAGTATGCACCACAGCTTCTGAAGAAAATAACATTGGGTCCGGATGTTCGTATGTCCGTCAAAGTCACAAGAAATTTTTAATTATTTTTCTTGACACAGTAGCAAATTACCTTGCTTATTATTCTTCATTAACTTAAAACATTTTTTCCATATATTAAACTGTATAGCTATTTTTATATCAACATTTTAATCATTGTTCCGGTACCTTTTGACCAGTTTTGGTTATACTGTGACCAAACAAAAACTTGGTACCTGTTAATGGGGCTCGATTGGTCATTGTCGGCTCAGGTACTACTTACATGTACCCCGGATACTCTTAAGTATACTTACATGTACCCCGGGTACGGTAAATATACTAAAATGTACCGGAAATTTAAACGCTAAATCGGTCATTGTCGGCTATATTTTTATGATAAATTATACTCACATTTATGTCAATTTTCTGTAAAATGTCCTCTATATTATCGAAACTCATACTTAAAAAGCATGATGATGTTGTTGTTTTTTAAATAGAAGTTTGTTTAAGATAATCGGTAGCGCGTTTTAAGACATCGGACTTTGGGCAGGAATACAAATCGGATACAGTCTAATATCGACCGGGTATGATTAAGTATATTGACTGTTGTTTGTATTTTATTCCTTGATATAATTAGTTAAATTATTTAACCTTATGATTGTTTACAAAAGGGGTCTGCAAGAATGGGATAGTCAGGGCCTCCCCTGCCTGTCCCAATCTTCAGCCCTTTTTCTAAAAATATCGTAATATATCATGATAATAATTTCCGGTAACATTTTTCCATATTCTCCTAGTATTCATAACATTTAAAAATAGTATATGTTACCAATCAAACCAATTGTGAAATAATTACACATGTGCATGCAATTAATGTCCAACCTTTTACTATATGTAGTTTATAGGATCATTTTTGCACTCTTGTTGAGTGACATTTACAAATTCAAACGTTAAAAACATTTCGACTTTGATTTTGTTTTGTTGGATGTATTGTTGTCATCAAACATGTTGTTTTCAAAAAATGATTTTTTTTATAATTATTGCATTTGTATTTCAAATTTTGTTATTTAATGTTACGAATCAGAGATGTTCATATGTGGGAAATATAGGTGAAAGCACGCTTGCAACACAAACTGTTGTATGGTATCTTATATTGAGTTCCTTGTAAGTAATTGTGTTTTTATTGTTTTGTTAATTTAGGACAAAGTGAAAATTTATATGTATCTTGTTTAAGCTATCATTATACTGATTGTTTTCTTGATCATGGATTTGAATGGATATGAACATTATATATTGTGTGTTCACTTTACATATATAAACACTATAACTCTCTCTGAATATAAAATGAAATGCAGCACATGTTTTTATAAGTCTATAACTCTCGGTTTCTTAAATGAAATGTTCACATTTTATGTACTAGAACTTTCACTACACACAGTTTGGATCAAGATCAATTCAAGCGCAGTCTGATCAGGATCCAAAGTGTTTGCTTAACATCTTTAGAAGTGCTGACTGAATGTTGAACAGTTTGGATCCTGATCAGACTGCTCTTTTGGAGCCAAAATTGTCGCAATCGCACTAAGGTCCATTTTCCTGTTACGTGGCTCATTTTTTCTCATGATTGATACAAATTATCATGATATAAAGCAAGTCTGTTGTATATTAAAGATTTTTTTTTAGTGTGCATATTCCACCCATGGATGAAAGTTACAAAGTTGGTTGTTAAAGCTATTAAACAATGTAAAAAGTGTTTAAGTCTTGTTTATTTAAATCAAATGCATGCTATATTTGTTATAAACATATATATTATATACACTCAACAAAAGTTTAACGATCACTATAATACACTACACACCTGGCGTGTTTAAAATATTATTATATCTATATTTAATAATTATAGTTTAATACATGCGAAAGGTGCTTTTACCTATAAATATATATAAAATATGTTAACTATTATTATAAAAAGCTTCTACAACAGTGTAATGAGATATATAAAACACTTAACGGTTACTGCAAGTATACATAAGGTTAAATTGGCTGAATTTTAATTTTTCACAAATAAAAAAAATAATCGGTTTAGACAGTTTTATTTTTATTTTTTGGTCGACTGCTCACTTTTCATGCTTTTATTTTTATTTTCATTTATCCCCCCGACTCAATTTGTTTGAAAAATTTCCCGTCAAACAAATATAAAAAAATGATGGCCTAAGTTTCTTTCCTGATAGAGTTTATGGATTGTTATGGTTTGCTATATTAGATATTATCGTCGTACGTACTTTCAATATTTTCAATATAAACAATTACTCGCTTATATAACAAATAAGTCTACCTTAATATATTAATATCTTTTACTTGCCCTTTCTAAAAGTTTGTTACTGATATTAAAGAACGTATTAAAAATATATACTAACGGATTTCCAAATTGTTCAATACTAACTGGGACAATGTCCAGGTAATTGTGTTCAATGATAATTAACATTGTTCATTTGTATTTTCTATAAAAATTAAGTATAAAACAATAGACACTTTTTGGTACTGCTCATACACTGACACGATTCACTTTATATTGTTAACAATAAAATACAATGTTTGCCGATACAGCAAACAGCCAACATGTCAGGATATGATACTTCGTATAACCATTTCAAAGTGAAGTGTTTAAAAATGTTGTTCAAAAACGAACGATACAGTTTTGTTCTTATTTAAGAAAAATCAGGAGTCCTTCAAATGATTGTTATTAAAATCTATGAAGCTTAATAAAACAAATACTTAAACATTTATATTGGCATTGAGGAGACCAAAATGTATAACCATTACAAAAATAGTGTTTTACCAAAACATGATTTATAAAATCTGACATATTTTCGAGTACTTTTAATAACATTGTTGATAATAAGTACACTTACATATTTTCATCTGTTGTGTATACTTCTCTATATAATGCTGCTTTGTTGAGCTTATATGTGTAATATAGAACACACAGAAATAATAAAGTACGCTCGCAAACAAGCGATTACGAACCTTTGGGCCTTTATAAAATTTATATTTTACAAATAACGATATTAACACTTTAAAACTCAATTTTCATAACTTTAATCAATAACTTAACTTTTTGAGTATTATTGTGCTGTAACATAAACACATGAGGTTACATGCGTGATATATTAATGTGCGCTTTAATTCGTGGTTGACAAAAACAACATCTACAATATTTTATAACTTATTATTATTATTTATTTTAAAAAATCAAAATGGTCCACGTCGAAGTGAAACTGGTAAGCAAATTTGATAACAAACTAGCAGGGTTTTTCTAATCATTTTTTCATAAATGAAAAAAGAGTGGCTAGATTAAAAAAGGCTTAGATTGGGTTATCTTTTAATAAATCAAACGAAGTAAGAAGTATTACCAGTAAGATTTGTAGATAGAATTGTATGGTAGATCATTTTTTCCAGATGGTAATTGTAAACTAAGTTCGATTGCTACCAAGCCATTTATACAATTGAATAAAGGCAAATGCTAGTTGGAGAGTTCACAGCATTGTGACAAAGCAAGCTATTTCTGAAACTGTGCTCTGGAAAGAAACGGTAGGCAGTTAAAGAAAAGTAGGAAAGATTTCAAACACAATCAGCTGTGTTTAATATAGTTTCTGATGCAGCACAGTTTATTGAGGCTTTATCAAATGGTGTAGCTCTAATGTAGATCGGCAATAGTATGTCAAAGTTTACGATTTTGAGATAAATAAAAAGCTGATTTAAACTTCAAAATGTGTAATTCTATTGACAATAGAGTACTGGTTTGTACTCATGGTCTTTGAGTCCCGAACATCAAGCAAATTGGTATACAAATGAGCTTAACGAAAAGAACAACCTGTTCCAGGACGTGAACAGATAGAAAAGCTACTGTCGGAAGTGAATATACATTAAGAAAATACATGAAGCGGTAGTTGGTTTTCAGAAGAAACGAGATAAGTGTTCCGTTTTTCAAAAATGACGTAAGGAAGATTTCATGTGATCAGGAAACTGCCTGGCATAAGGCTAGAAAAAGTATGTTATGGCTCCCGGAAGTGAGTACGAAGGGTTTGCTATGGTCCCCAAAAGATGACATAGAATCCGAAAGATGTCTGCAGGAAGTGAGCGGAAAGGGTATGCTATGAATTCCGGAAGTGGACATAGAACTCATAAGATTGCTCCCGGATATGAGCAGACATGGCATGATATGGTCCCCGGTGGTGCACAAAGAACGAACCCAAGAAAGCAAAATGCACACTTAATGTCTCACAGTCAGTTCGCCTTATTTTCAAATATTGTTTTTTCAGTCGGACATTTGAGAGACTGTGTAAACTGTTTCAAAAACATTGTTATAGATTGGGTGATTCTCAGTTGTTTTGTTTAAATAGATTATTATGTTATATGATAGCGTTAAGATGCATGCTACAATACATGTACTGATAAATAGTACATCTCTTCGACATGAATTGTTTTGAGAGGATCTCTGAAGGAACTATTCGAAGGCGCGAGCTTGCATGGGCTACGCACATATGATATGGCTGATATAATGCTGGCTACTTAGGACAATTAAGATCAGACACTACGGTTTAGAGAAATAATTATTCATTTGAATAAGGGAAATCATACTTCGACGAATATTCAGTCGCAATGCTAGCTTCACCAATATCAGTAGCAATGTGCATGACTCAATTGAAGGATCAAGGAAAATCTAATAGTTTGTACATCTGTGTTTTATGGATTTATTATATAAAAGGTTTACATGATCCAATGTAATGTTTAATCAAGCAATCATTAGAAGCTTCAACGCGTGTGTGTGTGTGTGTGTCAAACCAGCTCACAAGAAATATGTATTTTCACTTGGGATGATACAAACATTGTGTTTGATGTATAGAGATTCTACTGATGTCAATGATTTAAAAGATTAAGCAATTATCAATTTAGGTTATACAGGTATCATGCGAATGAACGAAGTAATTGAGCTTCGTTGTAATGACTTCCAATTCAAATCTGATCATTTGGTTATTATTGTGTGCCAAAGCCAAACTGACATTCATAGGAATGGTTTGGAGATTATAAAAAGATTCCAAAAAGTACAACTACAGCTTGCGAACTTGGAATTTTGTGAAAATATATGTCATAAGCAAAATTGTCAAATGAATCAAATGAGGTTTTGTATAAAACCAGTTTTTCTTTTTAAAACAACATCCTCATGTATGCAGGAAAACAAAAATCTAGTTGCACATGAGCAAGATAATTTATTATCAAGATTAAAAACTAGTTGGTCCCTAACTTGACATTGGTACGCACTCACGGCGAGAAAGTGAAGCCACTAATGTGGCAAACGCTTGGAGCGTTGCAGAAAGATGCCATAAGGGTGATTGGAGATGGAAAACTGACATAGCAAAGACAGTTATGTTCAAGATTCGTTAGATTAAAGATTATAGGTTACAAAAAGTTTGCACTTGTAATTTGCTAGTACAACATGTAATTGTACATTTATTTGTTTTTCCAATACAAATATGTATGAATTTTAATTTGATATTTAGAGTACTATTGTTTGCATTGTCTGTATGCATTTCTCGCAAATCGCACAACATAATTTGTGTTTATGTTTGTTTGTACGCCGCGTTACAACGTATAGCGGAGTACTTGTCCTGACGGACATGAGAACACAAACCGGTTTTGAAACTTTATTTGTGTATGGCTCTTTATAGAAATAAATAGTGTTTGAAATTAGTCCTAGCGAGATCGCCTATGTGGCAACATCAAATTCAAATTAATGTGTTTAATATGAGTACACGTTTATATGTATAGTATATACATATCCTGGTTGATTTTGCCGAACATGCTCGGATAAAGACCGTTATTCCGAAAGAAGAATTAACACAAGTGTATTGCTACGTTCACACGTTCCTTCCTTAGTCAGGTTTTCCCACCAGAGAAAAAAGGGAGTTGTTCAGGGGTGGCTACTATTCTCATGAAGAATATATCGTTAAATATGTAGTTAATCATAAAAGTAAATTGTCTTTGTCGAAAAGTGGTTTAATTAAAACCGTCATTTTCAGACTTTTACCAGTTAAAATGTCCGAACAATTTACATTTACTACAGATTTCACCTAAGCATGCACATAATACAAATGTTATTACATATTCATCAACTATGCTTGTTAGTATTGATTTGAAGGGTTTTTTATCTTGTTAAATCTATTACCACAACTAGCGTTGAAATTTTGGCTTTTGCTATAATGAACATTTACTTATTATGTGTTAACTTTTTCGAAATATTGTACGAAATATTCGTTGATTTGGGGGGTTTATGGGAGTTTAAGGCTGTGTAGAGCACACCTGTGCAATCACCCAAATGATACGAGAAGCAATAGCAGGTAAGAAGGACCTCACAGTCGTCTGGCTCGGCCTCGACAATGCCTATCGTTCCACCCTCACCAGTTGATTTAGCCATTCAACACTACCACGTTCCAACCAGTACCCAGAAAATCACCACAAGCTTGGATGGTATCAAAATCCGGTTATCAGTAGGTGACCAGCTGACGGACTGGCAGAAGTTTAAGAAGGGAATTGTCACCGGATGCACAGAATTTGTGGTACTCTTTATCATGGGAATTAATCATCTGATCAATGCAGTTCCCAGAGAGACAAGCGGACCAAAGACGGAATCAGGGATATACCACCGTCCAGTCGAGCCTCATGGATGACCTCACCTTCAACACTACTACCCACGTACAGGCGAGATGGATATTGACTGCCCTAACATTCGTCGCTTCATGGGCCAGGATGAAATTCAAGGCACAAAATTCCTGATCTCTGATCATAAAGAAGGGCAATCTGACAGATAGATTCATCCTCCAAGTACAAAACGAGGAGATACCATCAATAATGAAGAGTCCTATCAAATGTCTTAGGAAATGGTTTGACGCTAGCCGACAGGACGGCAACAACGTCAGAAATCTTGAACCCAAGGTAGAAGAGGGACTGAAGACCGCAGCATCCTCCCTGGAAAGTTCAAAGCCTGTCTATAACAGCATGCCTTACTACCAAGACTAATCTGCTAAATGATGCTTTATGGGGTATCGAGCTCAGTTATAGAAGCCTTAGAGCGGATCACCTAAGAAAGTGGCAAGTAATACTCCCCAGTTTCTCCAGTGTTGGATTTTACGGAAAGAGCAACAAGCTTTAACTCCCATTGTCTTCACTGTCGGAGACATTCTAAACAGCCCTAAAAGACTACCCAGATGAGCAGATCCGAGAAGCAGTCAGTGTTACCCACACCAGCAGGAAATAGGTCGGCTACAGAGACTGTCAGACAAGCTGAGAATTCGCTTAAGCAAAGAGACATTGTAGGATTGACCGCTGTCGGACATCAGATGATTTGAGCGACAAAACACTTCTGTTGAGCCGAGCAGACAAGAAAGAGAGGCGCGCCGGAATCAGGCAGAAGTTAGGAGGGCAAAAGAAAACAAGATACAAGCTAGAGCGGTAGAAATCCTCAATCCTCGACGGCGCAACCGAATGGAGCATGAAGGTTGACCTTGACAAGAAGCTGGTCTTCCCAAGTATCGTGCAGATAACTTTAAGTCCTAAATCTTGCTGTGGTCAGAGATGGGGAGACGACTCGTCCTGATCGATCGAGGTAACCGTACATTCAGAAACCAGATGCAAGGGGCCTTACGCGATGAAACGGCAAAGTACACAGCGCTGCTAGAAGCTTGCAACCAACGAGGCAAGCGTACCTTGTTGTTCCCCATAGAAGTAGGAGCTGGAAGATTTTGTGCACAATTTGTGTGCCGACTGATGTCAGCAGTCGGGTCTACTGACAGGGATAGACAGCGGACTGTCCGGAAACTTCGCCAAGCTGACCAGTGGTCCAGCTGGTTGTGGCTGAGGCGAGAAAGACAAGCTGGTAAAAGGGCAGCTATCGACATTCACACCGTAGCTACGGTTGCTCCACCATCCCTGGATGTCCATGGATCGGGGGCGAAACATTGACGACGGAGGGACCCCATGCTTATGATTAATGTCGGTGCGCAATTCACAACCACCATAGAACTAGAGTAAACAGGAGAATCAAGGTTGGGTGTGCGATTGTACTCAACTAACGAAATGACATGCCTGTTCTGACATTCGAAGCCTCATATAAGAAAACTGCATCATCAGACTTATACCCTTTGAACTTTTACCGCTGCATTACGGTATTTTGACAACTATCTGTTAAAGTATTAATTCGAAACACGTACGTGTCCATGTTCACTATCCTAGCTTTATCTTAATTTGCGGAAATAAGCGGAATATTCATGAGAGACAGACCAATAAAATCACACGATGAATATACTGAGTGTGTACGCAAAACGCAATAAACACAACATGTTAAAATAATTTCGCTTTAAAGTAGTATATAGTAAGGACGTACGCGGCAGTTTTAATGCAAATTTTGCTCCACTTAGAATTTGATAATTTTGGTATTTAGGTAGAACCATCTGTTGTGGATAGAATAATAAAATAAAAATCATGGGTCACCAGTGTTGTTCATTTTTTATTCGCACTTGAACAGCAAGCATATATCAGCATAATAACAATTCACCAGTAGTTAATAACATAAAAACTAGAGTAAATTAATGAGAAAAGTGTTGAAAACAACCTCTAGTTCTAACCAAATATGTAATACTGATTTAATTTGACTGCAAATTACAATTTTGTTAACATGAATCCATTGATTTTTTTGTTTTATCAATATTTAAACATAAATAAAAACAACAAAATTTCACATTTGAAAATAAATAAAATGCATCAAAGTCATTTTTATTTTAATATTGCACCTAGATATTTTCCAAATCTACCTAAATGTTTAATGAGTTATGACTTCATACAAATATAAAAAGAAAACAATAGGTCACCAGGGTCGTTTGTTCACAAATGCAGTTTTAAATTAACTGCATATATTAAAAAACAATTTATAAACACAGTGAAAACCATGTACATGATGCAAGTCAAAACACATACTAGTACATGTATTGCTGTATGCCAATGAAAAAGTAGATTTAAATGTAAATGAAAACACACATTGTGTGTAGCAATATGAGTAAAAGAAGGATAATACAGTTAATAACTAAAAACAAGATGTATATAATATATTAAAGAGGCCGTTCAACAGATTTAGGCATGTATTGATGCTTGTCATTAAATACTTAAAATGCTTTATATTGGTAAATTTAAACATTTGAACTAAAAATATCCAGTAAATAAACAAGAATACAATTTAAAAAAAGGAAAAAAGTACCTCTCAACAGGGCTCGAACCACTGACCCCTGGATTTCTGGAGTAAAAAGCCTCCCGCCGAGACCACTCGACAATCAACGCTCATGTATAGATGGGATGTATTTTTAAGCTAAATAAGCAATCCTCGTAGATTCCCAAAATATCTTTTCGCGTCCATACGACGCTTTATCTGTTGGACGGCCCCTATAAAGGGGTATATCAAAGGTATTGAATTTTCATGGACAAAAACTGTCCATTTTTTTAATTTGCGCTCATTTCAAGCATGTTTTGTTGTTCTTTCGTTCTAACATTGTTTACATTCTTTTTTATCTGAATATCCGAAATATATTGCACTTATTTCGCAACCGGTGTTTCAGTAAAAAAAATATTTGCGTGAAACTAAACTGCCGCGTACGTTCTTAATATAGTTAAAAACCACTACTGAGTTACCTTCACATGTTTAGTTACCATATTATAACCGCACTGAAATACGTAAATGACACAATAATTATTTAAAACAAAAATGTCGTGTATCAACCGGTAACAGCTCGAGCTGGATACTTTAGATGTGTTATCTTATGATGTGACATTTTGACAGCTGTCAAAGTACATTAGTTATGTATACTTGCTTCGTAAAATCAAAGAGGAGAGTAATGATTGCGTTTGCAAATAACACAAATAATTAATTATTTGCAATGATGACGGGATCAAAAAAATATTTTGATAAATTACGTTACAAAATGTTTAATAAAAGGATAATGAAATCATTCGAAAACTCTTGCTTCATAACGCTAGTCTTCTCTATTTGAGAAAAGTGGCAAATTGCCGTAACACTACAACACTAAATATAAATTACTTAAAGCTGCAATCTTGACGTTTTATGATGTTTTTCTTTAAAAACAAAATTGGAAAAATCTGTTGTTTTTCTTCATTCGATGTCTTTTTAACTCTATATGAAATTCAGTGATGCGTTTGCATTTAAACAATTGATGTACAATTTTAATTTTACAGCGTCTTGACGATTTTAGACGCTGTTCATATTTAAGAAATATTTCTATATTATAGTTTGTAGTCGAATTAATGACGAGCAGGCGTATAGATGTACGGAATAAATTCACGGGGCGAATATATCATGATACCTTATTTGTTTTGGTTTGTATGTTAAAAGCGATTCTAATATTAACCAATCGTTGTTCAACGTACTGTAACCCGCGTGGACGTGCATTTTTTATAACAAAACGCATTGTCGTCGATTTAAATAATTAAGCAAATATTCGTGTAGAAAAAATAGAGAATCAATATGACGCAAATACAATCGATCCGACAGTGAAATACAGCTAAAAATAACGTTTACGTTTTGTGTTAATGCAATTATTAATTGTATCATAAAATATGGTTTTGTGTCATTACTGTGTACACGACCGGTAAATGTGTACATATTTTGTTAAAGCGCGTAAAGTCGTGAATTTTACTACAAAAGTTTTTTTTTTAATGTTTCAGAACTTTCTTTACGTCCACAATTGTTGCCGAATAATACACACATCATTTCCTAATGTGTCTATAGAAAACAAACTGCTTGTTAGAACCCTATTTTGTAGCCATTGAGTTAACGCAAAAGGTTCGATATCGATAGAAACTAGAACCTTTATGCTTCCATTTTTGATAAAATGAAACCTTTTATAAAAGTATAATAATAAATAAATGCAAAACCTCGTTATTTGGTGTGAGAATATTGTAACAATTGGTCGCTTTTTCTATAATAAATCGGTGTTATCTTGCTGGTTAAAGATTACAATTTTAATAGCTGTCGATAATAATTAGGCCTAGCGATATTAAGCATTTCACGATATTAGATATCGACAGAGCGCACGGTCAACAAATACCGGATTGGAGGACAGCATTGAACAGCTGGTGTAAATTCATAAGATTGGTAAAATATGTTTGTATTAAGGTTAACATGTTTATCAAATCAATATCAAGGGTTCATGCGTATATCGTTTAAATGTGTTTTAGACAGTATTCAAATAGCATTCATGCAAACCATTGTTTTAGTTTTGACATTTAATGCGTTTGTATTTTATAATTCGGCACTAATAAACACTTTATTTTAAGAAGCGCACGTCTTTGGGGATGTTTATAAATAATTATAGTTGAAACAACGAATATCTCTACATATGGTTGATTTCACAACCGCTGCCATCTAATTTTGTCCAACAATACCGTACAAACTGTAATAGCATATTTTGAAATTCTGAATGAAATATAAACTGATACAATTATTAGAGAAAGATCACATTCGATATAACTCTTCAATTCGGCATCATGCGTTTCATATTATGAAACGACTATTGTCTTTGAAGGATTAATTATCCCCGAGCACTGTGTCAAATATTTCCTTCATAAGGAGCTGCTGAAACGCAGTTTGTGCATAAACCGACGAATACACGTGTATACTGATTGTTTAGCAGTTTTCACAACGGTTATCTTGTTGTTGTTGTTATATTTATTTGTAATAATGTTTTAACAGCTCGTTCATCATTTTGTTGTATTAATGTTTAGAATCGACAAGACTTTAACTGTATTATATATCTGAATAATTAATCCAAAGTATCGTCCATTCTTATAAAAATGCCTCCAATTATTAATTGCATGATGAAACTTGTACGTAACACGTTTCTTCGAAGTATAATCATAACAAGTAAAAAAAATAGCAAGTATAATAATAATAATAATAACATAAACTTTACAAAAATTAATTAATAACATTATTCAAAATATTTAGAACATTCTCAATACGTAATATACATTAGAGTTTTTATTAATTGCATCTTGAGTCATTATTACAAACGATTTTTGAACATATTAAATTATATTTCAAGACAAATCACTTAGCTATCACAACAGTATAGTGTATATTTACTTCCTAAACACATTCGTGAAGAATTTGTTTCAATAATTATTATATTATACAGTTGATTTTAACCATTTTTTCTGATCACATCAATTATCTTTAGTAAACTAAAACAGTTGTTCACTTCCAGTCGGGCTGAATTGTATTGTGCTGTTTTTATAATATATGTATTGTCGGTTATGATTGCCAATTGCATGTTGTTGTTGTTCTCCAACTTGTCTGTGACTGACCCAATCACGTAGTGTCAGGGGCTGATAATCCATGATAACATTAAATTTCGATAAACACGGGTGCAAAGATCGCCATTGATTATTCACCTGAGTAACATTAACAATGTGTATTGAACAAAAGGAGCCTTTTTCGTAAGTTTGCTTAAAAGCTTATATGATCGTATGTTTACCTGCTAACCTGCCTGCCTGTTTGCCTGTCTGCATGTCTGTCTGTCTGTCCCGTCCGTCCCGTCCGTCCGTCTGTCCGCATGTCTGTCTGCCTGCCTGCCTGCCTGCCTGTCTGCCCGTATGTCTGTCTGTCTGTCTGTCTAACTGTCTGCCTGCCTGCCTGTCTTCCCGTATTTCTGTCTGTCTGTCTGCCTAACTGTGTGTCTGCCTGCCTAACTGTTTGTCTGCCTGCTTGCCTGCGTGCCTATCTGCCTACCAGCGTGCGTGCGGGCGTGCGTGCGTTCCCGCCCGCCCGCCCGCCCGCCCTCCCGCCCGCCCACCCGTCCGTCCGTCCGTCCGTCCGTCCGTCGGTCCGTCCGTCCGTCCGTCCGACTGCCTGTCTGTCTGTCTGTCTGTCTGTCTGTCTGTCTGTCTGTCTGCCTGCCTGTCTGTCTGTCTGTCTGTCTGTCTGTCTGTCTGTCTGTCTGTCTGTCTGTCTGTCTGTCTGTCTGTCTGTCTGTCTGTCTGTCTGTCTGTCTGTCTGTCTGTCTGTCTGTCTGTCTGTCTGTCTGTCTGTCTGTCTGTCTGTCTGTCTGTCTGTCTGTCTGTCTGTCTGTCTGTCTGTCTGTCTGTCTGTCTGTCTGTCTGTCTGTCTGTCTGTCTGTCTGTCTGTCTGTCTGTCTGTCTGTCTGTCTGTCTGTCTGTCTGTCTGTCTGTCTGTCTGTCTGTCTGTCTGTCTGTCTGTCTGTCTGTCTGTCTGTCTGTCTGTCTGTCTGTCTGTCTGTCTGTCTGTCTGTCTGTCTGTCTGTCTGTCTGTCTGTCTGTCTGTCTGTCTGTCTGTCTGTCTGTCTGTCTGTCTGTCTGTCTGTCTGTCTGTCTGTCTGTCTGTCCTGTCTGTCTGTCTGTCTGTCTGTCTGTCTGTCTGTCTGTCTGTCTGTCTGTCTGTCTGTCTGTCTGTCTGTCTGTCTGTCTGTCTGTCTGTCTGTCTGTCTGTCTGTCTGTCTGTCTGTCTGTCTGTCTGTCTGTCTGTCTGTAATTGACTTAAATACATGCGCTGCACACTGTGTTTCTTTAATTACATTACATTAAAAATAGAAGAGATCAATATAAATATGATAAAAACTGGGTTCAGCGCCTTGGAACGGTCCATGCAAGACATTTGGGATTCAAATCGGTGTCAAGTCTAGCCGAACCTTACACTAAAGCAACAATTAAACAAAAACCAAAATGGCGTCTAACAACGATTTTTGTCTTATGTTCCTATGCAACAAGCAAATAAAAATATGAATGTCAAAACGTGACCCGCGAATCGAATATTACATAATTGAGTATCACAGTGTCGTAAGCATCAGAATCCAATACGACGATAGAGAAATAGTTTTAAAAGTATAAAAAGAAACATATTCGATTATATTTAACTTTTAAGTAAAAGATGTATCTTCATTAAGTTGTCAAACGACCTAGGTGCAAGAACCATCGCAAATAGTGTTCATCCACATAAAAAATAATAATATAATGCTTATAGCCCCTGAAATCCGAAATAGGTATATGTTTCTTCCACTAATTACTTAGTTTTGCGCTAGCTGAGAATGTCAGGGAGACAAAGAGATACGCTTAAAGCAACAATTCCATAACAACTTTCCAAATTATATTATACTTTTTGAAATCTTGTACCGTTGTGTGCGTGGATACGCACTTAAATAAAGAATATAATGACTTGTGGTTGTTCAATTGTGTTAAACATTATTCAAATTAACTTACAATGCGATCACATAGATTCAAAAATTGTCAAAATGTATCAATATAAATTCATACATGTAGCATATAGAGCACGTCTAAAATTTAACTGGTGACACAGATTTTTGGCGCATGCGACCTATATTTTTATTTGGCCTAAAAATTGTCATGTTAAACATTTTGAGAAAGTCCGTTATAATTAAATAACAAACACAAATTCAATGAAACAAAGGGCCTCAAGAATGGTAAATATCTAACAATTGACGACACACGACAAACAACGCACGAAACGCGACACAAGCCGGACAAAAATGGCCCATAATTGCCAAAGAAAACAACATCATATTCGTTTAAAAATTGATTTTATTATGTAGATTTTTTATTAAAAAAGATAAGGCATAAATTTATTATCAATAATGCAAATGAGCAAATAGAATCATACATTGTACATCAAAAGCACCATATATTTACATTGGTTTCTATTTACATCTTTATAATAGTGCACAATGTTTGCTTTACATATTTTTTCCTTTTAAAGCGTTTCTTTAAAGGGAAAATGTCTTGATATACGTATGTTTTGCTCGAAATTAATTAAACGCAACGCTTACGCATTTTCCGCGTTAGAGAATCCGTTTTAACACATTACCTGTGGTTTATAACATGTTCACATTAAATATTTATCATACAACTACAGTTATATCTGCATGGTATTGAGCGGCCTGATATATTTGTTTTATATCACGTCAAGAAGAAGTTATTACATTAGCCTATTGTTAAGGAAGGGTCATTTAACTAAGACTTAACAATAAAGTTAATAATTTCTATCAAAAGGAGGTGAGAGGTGTGATAACAATAATTATTATGTACTTATATTGACATATAAATGAAACTTATCAAAGAACTGGCGACGTTGATTTATCATGAGTTGTAATTATCAGACATTTATTGATGTAAAGTAAACTGATTATTTACGTCAGTTAGATGCAAGAGCAAATTCATGTTAATTGCCTGTACATCTCGATTGAAAGACTAAACTTCCATACTCACGTATGATAATTTTGCTGAGAGCGTTCATATGACCATTTACTTTAAATAAACACTATATGAAAATCACGAGAGTCACAATATATTAAGGAAATCGCAATCACATAACATAGAAGTAAATAACTTTGAATAAAAAATTATTATCCTGCCTGTTTTACTTCCCTACGTATATCAACAAGAGGCATTACGCTAATAAAGTAAATACCATATACATGGTGATCAAACGTTAGCCTTACTTGGTTATGGTATGAGCACTACAAGGTGAGTAACATTCGCTGAGTGAGAATGAATCTAAAGCTCGGACCACATACCTGTATAAGTGTAAATCAAACCATGCGAAAAACGTCGGAATTCTCGAAACTGACAAAAACAACTTTGGTAAAAATGAACACGAAACAAAGGAATATTTGAAAAAACTAATACGGACTCGCTAATATTTAATTTACTTAGATATATTCTTAATTTTAAAATAAAACTGATTTTACCAACCAGTTGAAAGGCTGGTGACGTAACAAACTCGAAGCGCGATTCTTAAAATAACAGCTTCCGCTGAGAAAATTCGTAGCAAGTAAAGTCAAGATTTTAAGCGAATCTTAATACGAAATAAACGCTTATCACTTTCTTACTGATAAAGCTCGATATAGAGCAGCATTTACAAGTTTAAAAAAGTAACAAACAGTATACAACGGCGAAAAATACCTGTTTCGGCACGAACGTCGCCATCTTGATCGTCACGTGATACCTTCTATGAGACTACTAGTGTTTTATATTACCCTTTACAATTACTTGGCAAAATAATGCTAAATAATGAATTTTAGATACATTTAACTTCTTGATTCAATGATTACATTACCGACTTTAAAATCAAAACCTATCCAAAATCATCAGTGTTTTTTAATTTGCTTTCCGCTTCCAAGTTAAGATCACATGAAGCACAACAACCCCAGCTTTAAACATATAATACTAATACATAATCTCCAAAATGGTAAAAACGCCAACACTTAAGCTGTGGGTCTAATTGATTCGATGTTTGTGAAAACACAATACATCTGTTTATTTTAGTACATTTCACGGTTTTGACAGATTTGTTAATTTTTATCAATATTAATCTTTGATCCGAACAGTTAAACTGTTCATTTTCAATTGTCAACCTGAATTTGAGTAACTTAATGTTGCTACGTTCCTTGCAACATGCTTTGTGTGTATTGCTTTCGTCTTATTAATTTTCCATATTGAAGGCATAAACCAGAATGACCATGTAGTTAAATTTTAATTTGCAAACTATAAACCAAGAGAATACTTCTCAACTTAACATGCTACTAAATAGATGCGTTTTCAGCTATATGGAATGATCAACATAAATGAATGACATTTTGACGATATACGTCAACATTTAACCATTTAAATTCCTCAAAAGAAACATTTAAAGTTGATATCAAACGTATTATATAAGTGTTCAATTTCTTACGATAAATGGTACATTCCAAAATTTGGCATACCAGCTAAAGGAAAAAATACCATTTAACACTTCGATTACCTTAATGATTATGTGTATAAGGTGTTCTAAATATAAATGATAAATCAGTATTGAGTTTAAATAAAATACTAAATAGGTAGCTCCTGTTAGAAGAAAATAATATAGCATTCGCTCAAGTATATATTTCGAGTGTATTAAGCAAATAATTTTTGACATGCATATCGTAACTTGTTTTGAAATCTCACTACAATATCAACCACACAAAAACTGTTTTATGTATTAAATATATGTTGTTAATCTCAGGATTTGCAAACGTGTGTGATAAAACATTTTACGTATAACATCAGTGTAATGTTTTTTTCTAAATAATAGATAACACTCTATCCAAAAAAAGGATAATAGTAGATGACAGTCTAGGATAATAGTCTTTACAGCCGGGTCGATTCAAAACATTATTTTATACACTCACATTCAAAAAAAAAGAAATAACACATACAATTATTGTGAAAACCAATTTTCTGTTTGTTTTTAAATTTCCAATCGACAACCCGTTTTTATAAACACATATAAATGTAATCATGCGTGTTTACTGAATAATTAGATGTTATTGAGTATGCGAAATGTTGAAATATAATTTTCTTAAACTTTTTTTTAATAAGAAAGATATATTTAACAAACTCTAAACAATAGTCTTAATAGGTAAAAATGCTACCCTAAGAAATCATACATTCTTAAAGAGTGGACAACTTAACAGCACGTACAATACGAATCACGGAACTCGGCAGCACGATCGTTTATTCTGAATGTCGGTAGGTGTTCTTCCGCTTCGCCTGTTTCTCCTTGATCTACATGAACATACAAATTGTACAAATAAATATTTTACTTTTATTTTCAAGATAAATGAATATCAGACTAAAATAAATGTTCAGTTCACAAGATTGCTAAAAACTTTAAAGCAAGTCGTTAGATATATTCGCAGTTTGAACAAATACTTACTGCCTGGTATTGTTTTATGAAGGCGAACCTTTTGTATATTCAGCTTCGGCGTTTTTTTTCTTTTATCTATGTAAAACATATAATACCAACTTTGTATCAACAAACATATATAAAGTATTATTACCTTCTGTTTCGAACCAGCGATTGTGTTCACCACAATTGAGACAAGTTGGCTCGTGACGCATCAGTCTCTGTCCACATTTACAAATCATTCTGAACCTGGTGTAAGTAAACTGAATTTTTTATAATGTATACTTGTACAGAATTGTATGTATGTATACTTAGTGAGAATGTTTTAAGGAAGAAAATTCTAGTAACCATCCAAAAGTCTTTCTCTTTTTCCAGTTACCAGTGGCCTGTACAATACAAGGCAATGCATACAACACACCATTCAACACAAAAACGATTAAAGCTGGGGCCTTGGAACGGTCGATGAAAAGCTACACTTGTTTGTTGAACGTTGACTCATTTCTGAAACTTAACCAATAATTTACTGAACATAATTTCTAAACGTATAAATTATATTTTGTGAAACTGTACTAATAATGTATACTATTACATTCAAAACTTTAATTAAATGCATTTTCTGTACATCGTATTTTAAAAACGCATTTCAGCGTAACGATTTGTGTGATAGCATGCATATTGAACCAATAAATTCCAAAATAAAGTAAAAGTAAATGAAATGCATTAAAATAGTATGTTTTAACCCCGTCACAGCCCGCAACTTCCCTGATTTGTGTTTCTTGTAAATCAATCTATGATGATACGACTCCTGTTATGTGTATTTAATACAGCTTTGTTTATGAAACCGTAGGCAAATGTAATATGATACAAGACCGTCGGATGCCAATTTTACCTCCAGTGTGTGTTCATTCCAATAGCTGGAAAATACACTAGTACGTAGGTCCAACAAATGATGTGACCGTTTTGTTTCAATTGTTTGATTAAAAAAACTACATTTCATATACTGATTGTAAAATCGTTTAAAGTGGATTAACTCACCGTGTATTCCCCCACCGTAGTTGAGCGTGCGATCCATAATCAAGCACTTTGATGAACACTTTTTTGCAAGAAATTGTATTATTGGAACACATGATACGAGAGAGATCTTGTTGCAAATAATCTATTTTTTCATTTTGCGCCGCTTTGTAGTTCAGTAGCTAGATGGATTGACATGTTTATTTCCCCCCTGGTAACAAGAGTAATTATTTTAAGTGTTTTTTCCGCCATGCGTTAGCATTCCGTCGCTACAAGCGTTGGGTACCAGAATGTTAATAAACGATGTGAAGTTGACATCGCCTTTCTCCGGATGATAGTCTTGAATAAATAAGCCAAAGTGGCAAATACATAAATACATAAATAAATAAATATATGAAGACCGTGAGGTCGAAAGCTTCGGCATAAAATACATGCAGCGGTTTTGTTATGGCGAGGCAAGAGCTGTATATGAAAACGCCAGTAAAGAAGACCTTTACAAAAGAAATGCCACATATATTAGGACATTTAATGCACACAAGCCGGTAGACTGATTTCAAAGATGCATGTTTAAAACAATAGATTAAAAAAGACTCGATTTGAACATACAAAATACTCACTTTGTTAAATAAAAGTAAAAACTCCTGACATATATATTTATTTTTTAACCATACTTCTCATTAGATTATTGTTTAAAAACAAATAGTACAATAAACTCAAAAATGATGTGTTTAGCATGATCGCAATTATTCACGGCGGTAAGCAAGATATAAAGAATAAAAAGCTACGTAAACAACTTAATTGAATAACATAAATAGTATAACGCTCATACAGAAATAATTGAAATTGTTATGGACATATAACTGGTGTTTATATGTAACCGATGCATATATATGATAGTTTCGCATGTTACCTCTTTAATTGATTAATATATCGTCTATTTGAAAAACATTGACCTGCTGAGAGCCAGCATATTATCATTCACTTTAAATTCCACACTATTCTTATGTGAAAATTGTATTAAACATAATTTATAACGGAAATCTCGATTATAAAAAAACACGTCGAATGCATAACATGTGTTCAGTTATTTGCAATTGTAGCGTTGAAGTTAAGAACATAGCATCACAATTGCTAATGCAAAAAAGTATTCACCAAGAATCTGCCTCGATAATTCTGCTCTTATACTATTTTAAGAACATTGTTCACTTCATTACATATATCTGCCAGATACATGATATCAATGTAATACATACCATATAAATGACCTTCAAAAGCTAGACTCGACGTGGTTACGTGGTGAGCAGTTAAATGTAAGTACCTTTCAGATAATGAAAATCAATGTCCAAACGTAGAGCTCGGACCACATGCATGTATCAGTAATATGTTGAAGTTAAAATCATAAATAAAGTTAAGAGGAGGGCCTGATTTACACTTGGTCTCACATTCATCTCGGAAAAAATATGTATCTATTGTGTGCGCTATCTAATATTAGGAAATGCAATACTATATTTTATTCAAAAGACCAAACATTTCTCAAACATTTATTTGGATATTAAGACATGTCAAAACATAGGTCAGACAGCTACGCCAAATGCAAATAAAAACTGTAAATTGACAAAGAAACTGACTTCCTTTCATTGAAATGTTAATTCATTAGACAAAAATAATTTTACTAGCTACGTAGCATGGCTCTCAATATGATGCTTGGAGGCACAATAATTTGTAATCAGTTTGCCCTTCAACTCCATGTTGTGACCGTTACAAATCTTGAACTTTCAGTACATGTACACAAGTTTCATGCGCATTGAAATTAAAAATAGAAATAGTGTGAGGGAAATGTTTCCTGTAACATCTGACTAGCCCAACGATATATATAGAAACAATTAACGTATGAAAAGGGAGGAGCTGTGTGTGAAATAGTGAAGACATTTATTAAATAAACTGTCTTTCTAAGAAAGTTGGTTAAACAAATGTTTATAAAATGTTTTCGTTCTGCCCTATTTGGATGATATCAGGATATCCCGACAAGCTATTTTTAAAGGATGGCCTTATGTAAAACTTTTTTTTTTTTGACTATTTACTGTTTAGTGGAGATCTTTTTATAGGTTCTGAAAATAAGTATATGTATATTTCTGAAAGACTAACAAAAGAAAACCACCTTCACAATATCCATAAATTGCATTATACATTTTTGTGTGGATATTACATGATCAATAAACATAGCAAATAGCCGCTTTGGAATGCAAACAGTACAATTTCGAACGATAGGGCGATATTCTTTTTTGATCTATTACACCTGCACATATAGTTCTATACTGTCTACTGTCATTTGTTATGTCATCTGTTTCCGAAATATAATATTTTGACGAATTGTATCCATATATTATTTGCATAAAAATGAGTCAGATACAATGTGATACATACAAAGTGAAAAATAAAACACAAAAAACACTTAAATCATTCAGTAATTTGAATATGTAATATCGATGTCCATGTATTGTTGAATTGTTATGAACACGAACGCTAATAAAAGTTAAAGAAACCACTCACCGGATGTCAGAATAATCTAGAAAGTAACCTTAGTCATATAATTTAATCTTGATAACGACACTTTGTTCAAAAAATTATCATACGTGAGTATGGAAGTTTAGTCTTTCAATCGAGATGTACGAATTTGCTCTTGCATCTAACTGACGTTAATAATCAGTTTACTTTACATCAATAAATGTCTGATAATTACAACTCATGATAAATCAACGTCGCCAGTTCTTTGATAAGTTTCATATATTTGTCAATATAAGTACATAATAATTATTGTTATCACACCTTTCACCTCCTTTTGATAGAAATTATTAACTTTATTGTTAAGTCTTAGTTAAATGACCCTTCCTTAACAATAGGCTTATATAATAACTTCTTCTTGACGTGATATAAAACAAATATATCAGGCCGCTCAATACCATGCAGATATAACTGTAGTTGTAGGATACATATTTAATGTGAACATGTTATAAACCACAGGTAATGTGTTAAAACGGATTCTCTAACGCGGAAAATGCGTAAGCGTTGCGTTTAATTAATTTCGAGCAAAACATACGTATATCAAGACATTTTCCCTTTAAAGAAACGCTTCAAACGGAAAGAATATGTAAAGCAAACATTGTGCACTATTATAAAGATGTAAGTAGAAATCAATGTAAATATATGGTGCTTTTGATGTACAATGTATGATTCTATTTGCTCATTTGCATTATTGATAATAAATTTATGCCTTATCTTTTTTAATAAAAAAGCTACATAATAAAATCAATTTTTAAACGAATATGATGTTGTTTTGTTTAGCAATTATGGTCCATTTTTGTCCGGCTTGTGTCGCGTTTCGTGCGTTGTTTGTCGTGTGTCGTCAATTATTAGATATTTACCATTCTCGAGGCCATTTGTTTCATCGAATTTGTGTTTGTTATTTAATTATAACGGACTTTCTCAAAATGTTTAACATGACAATTTCTAGGCCAAATTAAAATATGGGTCGAATGCGCCAAAAATCTATGTCACCAGTTAAATTTCAGACGTGCTCAAGATGCTACATGTATGACTTTATATTGATACATTTTGACAATTTTTGAATCTATGTGATCGCATTGTAAGTTAATTTGAATAATGTTTAACACAATTGAACAACCACAAGTCATTATATTCTTTATTTAAGTGCGTTTCCACGCACACAACGATACAAGATTTCAAAAAGTATAATATAATTTGGAAAGTTGTTATGGAATTATTGCTTTAAGCGTATCTCTTTGTCTCCCTGACATTCTCAGCTAGCGCAAAACTAAGTAATTAGTGGAAGAAACATATACCTATTTCGGATTTCAGGGGCTATAAGCATTATATTATTATTTTTTATGTGGATGAACACTATTTGCGATGGTTCTTGCACCTAGGTCGTTTGACAACTTAATGAAGATACATCTTTTACATAAAAGTTAATTATAATCGAATATGTTTCTTTTTATACTTTTAACACTATTCCTATATCGTCGTAATGGATTCTGATTCTTACGACACTATGATACTCAATTGTGTAATATTCGATTCGCGGGTCACGTTTTGACATTCATATTTTTAATTGCTTGTTGCATAGGAACATAAGACAAAAATCGTTGTTATACGCCATTTTGGTTTTTGTTTAATTGTTACGTTAGTGTAAGGTTCGGCTAGACTTGACACCGATTTGAATCCCAATTGTCTTGCATGGACCGTTCCAAGGCGCTGAACCCAGTTTTTATCATATTTATATTGATGTCTTCTATTCTGATGTAATGTAATTAAAGTACCACAGTGTGCAGCGCATGTATTTAAGTCAATGACAGACAGACAGACAGACAAACAGACAGACAGACAGACAGACAGACAGACAGACAGACAGACAGACAGACAGACAGACAGACAGACAGACGGACGGACGGACGGACGGACTGACGGACGGACGGGCGTACGGTCGGGCGGGCGGACGGGCGGGCGGGCACGCAGGTAAATAGGCATGCAGGCAGACATACAGTTATGCAGACAGACAGACAGACATACGGGCAGACAGGCAGGCAGGCAGACAGACAGTTAGGCAGACAGACAGACAGACATACGGGCAGACAGTCAGGCAGGCAGGCAGACAGACAGACAGACATACGGGCAGACAGGCAGGCAGGCAGACAGACATGCGGACAGACGGACGGACGGGACGGACGGGACAGACAGACAGACAGACAGACAGACAGACAGGCAGGCAGGTAAGCAGGTAAACATACGATCATATAAACTTTTAAGCAAACTTACGAAAAAGGCTCCTTTTGTTCAATACACATTGTTAATGTTACTCAGGTGAACAATCAATGGCGATCTGTGCACCCGTGTTTATCGAAATTTAATGATATAATGGATTATCAGCCCCTGACACTACGTGATTGGGTCAGTCACAGTCCAAAAAGTGCAGAACAACAACAACATGCAATTGGCAATCATAACCGACCGTTGTTATATTGTTTGTCTATTATGTATACAATACATATATTATAAAAACAGCACAATACAATTCAGCCCGACTGGAAGCGAACAACTGTTTTAGTTTACTAAAGATAATTGATGTGATCAGAAAAAATGGTTAAAATCAACTGTATAATATAATAATTATTGAAACAAATTCTTCACGAATGTGTTAAGAAAGTAAATATACACTATACTGTTGTGATAGCAAAGTGATTTGTCTTGAAATAAAATTTAATATGTTCAAAAATCGTTTGTAATAATGACTCAAGATGCAATTAATAAAAACTCTAATTTATATTACGTATTGAGAATGTTCTAAATATTTTGAATAATGTTATTAATTAATTTTTGTAAAGTTTATGTTATTATTATTATTATTATACTTGCTATTTTTTTTACTTGTTATGATTATACTTCGAAGAAACGTGTTACGTACAAGTTTCATCATGCAATTAATAATTGGAGGCATTTTTATAAGAATGGACGATACTTTGGATTAATTATTCAGATATATAATACAGTTAAAGTCATGTCGATTCTAAACATAAATTCAACAAAATGATGAACGAGCTGTTAAAACATTATTACAAATAAATATAACAACAACAACAAGATAATCGTTGTGAAAACTGCTAAACAATCAGTATACACGTGTATTCGTCGGTTTATGCACACACTGCGTTTCAGCAGCTCCTTATAAAGGAAATATTTGACACAGTGCTCGGGGATAATTAATCCTTCAAAGACAATAGTCGTTTCATAACATGAAACGCATGATGCCGAATTGCAGAGTTATATCGAAAGTGATCTTTCTCTAATAATTGTGTCAGTTAATATTTCATTCAGAATTTCAAAATATGCTATTACAGTTTGTACGGTATTGTTGGACAAAATTAGATGGCAACGGTTGTGGAATCAACCATATGTAGAGATATTTGTTGTTTCAAGTATTATTTATAAACATCCTTAAAGACGTGCGCTTCTTTCACATAAAGTGTGTATTAGTGCCGAATTATTAAAAACAAACGCATTAAATGTCAAAACTAAAACAATGCTTTGCATGAATGCTATTTGAATACTGTCTCAAACACATTTAAACAATATACGCATGAACCCTTGATATTGATTTGATAAACATGTTAACCTTAATACAAACATATTTTACCAATCTTATGAATTTACACCAGCTGTTCAATGCTGTCCTCCAATCCGGTATTTGTTGACCGTGCGCTCTGTCGATATCTAATATCGTGAAATGCTTACTATCTATAGGCCTAATTACTATCGACAGCTATTAAAATTGTAATCTTTAACCAGCAAGATAACACCGATTTATTATCGAATCAAAGTACTGACAGTACTGGTGTGACGATGCTTTTGAGAGGATGGATATAAAAGCATCAAGTTAAGTTTATCTACATCACCACAATTACCACAATTGTGTATGTTGGTACGAAAAAAAATTTGGTACAAAAATTTTGCGAAAAAAATTGGGTATGAAAACAAATTTGGGTACGAAAAAATATTTAGGAACAAAAAAATTGGGACCGAAAAAAAATTGGGTACAAACAAAAAATTGGGGATGAAAAAAAAATTGGGTACGAAAAAAAAATTGGGTACGAAAAAAAAATGGGTACGAAAAATTGGGGGAACGGGAAAGTAGTACCTGTGGGAAACTTGACCCACACTCGCACATTTTCGGCCCTTTCCGTCAAACATCAGATAAGTTCCTCGAAGGCAATGGTATCAATAAACATTTCGGTAGCGGTAATGCGGTCCTACCTACGCGCGTCAAAATGTAAGCGAAATATGTATACAAGTCTGTCAGGAATGATTGAATTAACGAAGAAAATCGTGTATTGATGTAAGTTTTTTTTTTAAATGTGCAGAAAATATATTAAACAAGATCTGTGTTTGTGAAACACAATGCCCCCTGCTGCGCAGCTTTGAAGGCATATATTTTACCTTTGACCTTGAAGGATGACCTTGACCTTTCACCACTCAAAATGTGCAGCTCCATGACATACACATGCATGCCGAATATGGAGTTGCTATCTTCAATATTGCGAAATTTGACGTTTGACCTTGACCTTGAAGGATGACCTTTACCTTTCACCAATCAATATGTGCAGCTCTATGAGATACGCATGCACGCCAATATTGAAAACGTTATGGCCAATGTTAAAGTTTTCGGACAGACAGACAGACGCTTTATATTTGACATTTGACCTTCAAGGATGACCTTCACCTTCACCTTTTACAACTGAAAATGTGCAGCTCCATGAGATTCCAAAAATCAAGTTGCTATGTTCAATATTAAAAAAGTTATGGCCATTAAAGATTTCGGACGGACGGACAGACTGACACACTGACTGACTGACTGACTGACTGTCAGTTCAACTGATATAGGCCACCCTATCGTGGGCATAAAAAGCAATGGCGATATTTTTCTTAGCCACATACTTGTTAATAGTTTGATATCACAAAATGAAAGTGAAAGTAGAACTGTCAAAAATGACAACCTGTCAACGTGTTGTTTTTGCTGGCACGAGAGGGCGATGACACTCAATGTGTTCACATTTTGACCATAGGCTTTGTCAATGACCTTTGTAGTATGGGCATCTTTGATATTATTTATTGCTATCATGTAACTGCATGATTGTGTATATGTTTACAATACACAAAGCATAAATAATGATATAAATATACTGATTGAGCTTATAATAATCTGAACTATAGCCAGGTCAATTAAGGACTTAAAATACAATTTTGTGTCCTGATTTCATGAAGAAATGACCATGCATGACCTAGATTTCAAATTCAAGGCCCTGGTGTGATACATTGGTAGCATTACCGTTAAACTGTTACCAGGCTTATGAAAATAGTTTTTATTGAACTATCTTAGGAAACCTAAATCAGGCACTGATTTTTCTTGTTTTAATACAGTCATAGATCAGTTGTGGCCTCTGTGTAATGACCAATTTTTGCTTACTTGTCACACCCTTAAAACTTTCCACACGTCTATAATAGCAAATCTTGATTTAGGTGATCTTCAATGGTACATTTAAATTTTAGCTCTGTTACAAGAGTGCTGGTAAAGTCCAGTCACATACTTAAATCTAGGTCATGTCAAAATCAAAGTGTCAAAGACAAATGAAAGATGCGTTCATTAATTATTGTCCAGTTGTTTACTACTGCTGTAAGTTTTTATATAATATGACTGATAAACATCATGTGAGAGAAAATTCACATTATCATTGTATATCAGGTTTAGCAGCCTTTTAGATAACAAAGTATGCTAGTTTTCAATGTCGCTTCTGGGGATCAAACCCGTAGGGCTTTTAGGAAGATTCTGAAATTTTCGATCCCTCGAGAGCAACCAAACCAAAAATTAAGTCAAATATTGCCGACTCGATTTTTTGAGTCGGTTCATGAGGGATAATGGAGCTTGATTGGTCATTGTCGGCTCTGGTACTACTTACATGTACCCCGAGTACTCTTAAGTATACTTACATGTACCCTGGGTACTCTAAGTATACTTACATGTACCCCAGGTACGGTAAATAAACGTTATTGTACTCGGTTCATATTAGACTGTACCCGAGTTGTATTCGCGCCCAAAATCCGATGTCATAAAACGAAAAAACCTTTATCTTAAACACACTTCTCTTCAAAAAACACTGCATCAACATGCTTTTTGAGTATGTGTTCCGATAAAATAGAGGCCATTCTACAGAAAATTGACATAAATGTGTATATATAATTATTACAAAAAAATAGTCGACAACGACTGATTTAGGGTTAAATTTCCCGGGTACATTTTAGTATATTTACCGTACCCGGGATACATGTAAGTATTCTTAAGAGTACCCGGGGTACATGTACGTAGTACCCGAGCCGACAATGAACAATCGAGCGATACTGGAAGGTGCAACATCTCTCACGCCCCCTAGCATCGCCTTTAGCAGTATTCAATTCTCAACAGGAAAGTGCTGGAGTCATTAATCCCGAGGGACAAGAAAAACAATTGATTAATGTTCGAAATAAATAATTTGATTAATGACAATTCTATTATTTGAGCCTGGTCACAGGAAAAGCGCAGTCAAATCAGTATCCAATTAAATTATTTGTTATTGTCAGAAAAACGCTTTTAAGCAAACAGCTTTCAAGCGACTGCAGGCTGATCTAGATCCAAACTGGCCACAATCGTTTTAATGTCTCTTTTACTGTGACAAAGTTCATTTAACTTTAAAATGATAAAAAGTACTAACACTAAGAAAGAGTACAAACCAGTAAAGAGTTTGAAATCAATGTTGAATTTCAGGACAGCTTGGTGATCTTCAAATCCCCGATGAAATGTTGATATCGGGTATCATAGTCATTCAATAAGTCGCAAAATGCTCAGATACAATTTATAAAGCACAATGTGACTTATATTGATAACTAAAAATATCAGTATGCCAGTTTTGCCGTGTCAAGCTGTTACGATCCAGAAAGTCCTTCATTCACATCGAGTATATATCCTTCGAATTCCAACTATTGTTGTCATAAGCGGAGATTTAGTGAATAAATAATTCATATATCCTAAATGACAGCTTCTAAATAGCGAGACAAGCAAATTTATGCAGTAAGAAAGTTTTGAATCGAGACTCTCATGGGGGCGGCCATTGTTGAATGTTGAAACACGAACGACAACTCTGCTAGGAGAATGTTATCAATGACGAGCAATCTCATACGCAGTGGCAAATGCAAAAGGGAAGTAACTGAAAAATCGAGTTATCTCAATCGGACTGGCTCGGTCTTTTACATAGGTCGCCATTGTGAAATTTTTTTTATGGTTATCATACCTTGGACGATGCTGTTCCAGCATCGTCAAAAAGCGACCAATGGTTACAATATTCTCACACCTAATAACGAGGTTTTGCATTTATTTATTATTATACTTTTATAAAAGGTTTCATTTTATCAAAAATGGAAGCATAAAGGTTCTAGTTTCTATCGATATCGAACCTTTTGCGTTAACTCAATAGGGTTCTAACAAGCAGTTTGTTTTATATAGACAAATTAGGAAATGATGTGTGTATTATTCGGCAATAATTGTGGACGTAAAGAAAGTTCTGAAACATTAAAAAAAAAACTTTTGTAGTAAAATTCACGACTTTACGCGCTTTAACAAAATATGTAAACATTTACCGGTCGTGTGCACAGTAATGACACAAAAACATATTTTATGATACAATTAATAATTGAATTAACACAAAACGTAAACGTTATTTTTAGCTGTATTTCACTGTCGTATCGATTGTATTTGCGTCATATTGATTCTCTATTTTTTTTACACGAATATTTGCTTAATTAATTAAATCGACGACAATGCGTTTTGTTATACAAAATGCACGTCCACGCGGGTTACAGTACGTTGAAGAACGATTGGTTAATATAAGAATCGCTTTTAACATACAAACCAAGAAAATTAAGGTATCATGATATATTTGCACCGTGAATTTATTCCGTGCAACTATACGCCTTCTCGTCATTAATTCGACTACAAACTATAATATAAAAATATTTCTTATATATGAACAGCGTCTAAAATCGTCAAGACGCTGTAAAATTAAAATTGTACATCGATTGTTTAAATGCAGATGCATCACTGAATTTAATATAGAGTTAGAAAGACATCGAATGAAGAAAAACAACAGATTTCTCCATTTTTGTTTTTAAAGAAAAACATCATAAAACGTCAAGATTGCAGCTTTAAGTAATTTATATTTAGTGTTGTAGTGTTACGGCAATTTGCCACTTTTCTCAAATAAAGAAAACTAGCGTTATGAAGCAAGAGTTTTCGAATGATTTCATTATCCTTTTATTAAACATTTTGTAACGTAATTTATCAACATATTTTTTGATCCCGTCATCATTGCAAATAATTAATTATTTGTGTTATTTGCAAACGCAATCATTACTCTCCTCTTTGATTTTACGAAGCAAGTATACATAACTAATGTACTTTGACCGCTGTCAAAATGTCACATCATAAGATAACACATCTATATTATCCAGCTCGAGCTATTACCGGTTGATACACGACATTTTTGTTCTAAATAATTATTGTGTCATTTACGTATTTCAGTGCGGTTATAATATGGTACACTAAACATGTCAAGGTAACTCAGTAGTGGTTTTTAACTATATTAAGGACGTACGCGGCAGTTTAGTTTCACGCAAATATTTTTTTTAATGAAACACCGGTTGCGAAATAAGTGCAATATATTTCGGATATTCAGATAAAAAAGAATGTAAACAATGTTACAACGAAAGAACAACAAAACATGCTTAAAATAAGCGCAAGGTAAAAAAATGGACAGTTTTTGTCCATGAAAATTAAATACCTTTGATATGCCCCTTTATAGAGGCCGTCAAACAGATAAAGCGTCGTATCGACGCGAAAAGATATTTTGGGAAATTACGAGGATTGCTTATATAGCTAAAAAATACATCCCATCTATACATGAGCGTGGATGGTCGAGTGGTCTCGGCGGGAGGCTTTTTACTCCAGGAATCCAGGGGTCAGTGGTTCGAGCCCTGTTGAGAGTTACTTTTTTCCTTTTTTTAAATTGTATTCTTGTTTATTTACTGGATATTTTTAGTTCAAATGTTTAAATTTACCAATATAAAGCATTTTAAGTATTTAATGACAAGCATCAATACATGCCTAAATCTGTTGAACGGCCTCTTTAATATATTGTATACATCTTGTTTTCAGTTATTAACTGTATTATTCTTCTTTAACTCAAATTGCTACACACAATTTGTGTTTTCATTTACATTTAAATCTACTTTTTCATTGGCATACAGCAATACATGTACTAGTATGTGTTTTGACCTGCACCATGTACATGGTATTTTTAAATTGTATTTTAATATATGCAGTTAAACTACATTTGTGAACAAACAACCCTGGTGACCTATTGTTTTCTTTTTATATTTGTATGAAGTCATAACTCATTAAACATTTAGGTAGATTTGGAAAAAATCTAGGTGGAGGAAGTCATGTTAAAATAAAAATGACTTTGATGCATTTTATTTATTTTCAAATGTGAAATTTTGTTGTTTTTGTTTATGTTAAAATATTGATAATAAAATTAATCAATGGTTTCATGTTAAAAAACTGTAATTTGCAGTCAAATTAAATCACTATTACATATTTGGATAGAAATAGAGGTTGTTTTCAACACTTTTCTCATTAATTTACTCTGGTTTTTATGTTATTACCTTATTGGTGAACTGTTAATGTGCTGAAATATGCTTGCTGTTCAAGTGCGAATAAAAAATGAACAACACTGGTGACCCATGATTTTTTTTATTATTCTATCCACAACATATGGTTCTACCTAAATACCAAAAATTATCAAATTCTAAGTGGAGCAAAATTTGCATTAAAACTGCCGCGTACGTCCTTACTATATACTACTTTAAAGCGAAATTATTTTAACATGTTGTGTTTATTGCGTTTTGCGTACACACTCAGTATATTTATCGTGTGATTTTATTTGTCTGTCTCTCATGAATATTCCGCTTATTTCCGCAAATTAAGTTAAAGCTAGGATAGTGAACATGGACACGTACGTGTTTCGATTTAATACTTTATCAGATAGTTGTCAAAATACCGTAATGCAGCGGTAAAAGTTCAAAGTGTATAAGTCTGATGATGCAGTTTTCTTATATGAGGCTTCGAATGTCAGAACAGGCATGCCATTTCGTTAGTTGAGTACAATCGCACACCCAACCTTGATTCTCCTGTTTACTCTAGTTCTATGGTGGTTGTGAATTGCGCACCGACATTAATCATAAGCATGGGGTCCCTCCGTCGTCAATGTTTCGCCCCCGATCCATGGATATCCCGGGATGGTGGAGCAACCGTAGCTACGGTGTGAATGTCGATAGCTGCTCTTTTAGCAGCTTGTCTTTCTCGCCTCAGCCACAACCAGCTGGACCACTGGTCAGCTTGGCGAAGTTTCCGGATAGTCCGCTGTCTATCCCTGTCAGTAGACCCGACTGCTGACATCAGTCGGCACACACATTGTGCACAAAATCTTCCAGCTCCTACGTCTATGGGGAACAACAAGGTACGCTTGCCTCGTTGGTTGCAAGCTTCTAGCAGCGCTGGGTACTTTGCCGTTTCATCGCGTAAGGCCCCTCGCATCTGGTTTCTCAATGTACGGTTACCTCGATCGATCAGGACGAGTCGTCTCCCCATCTCTGACCACCGCAAGATTTCGGACTTAAAGTTATCTGCACGATACTTGGGAAGACCAGCTTCTTGTCAAGGTCAGCCTTCATGCTCCATTCGGTTGCGCCGTCGAGGATTGAGGATTTCTACCGCTCTAGCTTGTATCTTGTTTTTTGCTGCCCTCCTAACTTCTGCCTGATTCTGGCGCGCCTCTCTTTCTTGTCTGCTCGGCTCAACAGAAGTGTTTTGTCGCTCAAATCATCTGATGTCCGACAGCGGTCAATCCTACAATGTTTCTTTGCTTGAGCGAATTCTCAGCTTGTCTGACAGTCTCTGTAGCCGACCATTTCCTGCTAGTGTGGGTAACAATGACTGCTTCTCGGATCTGCTCATCTGGGTAGTCTTTTAGGGCTGTCTAGAATTCCTCCGACAGTGAAGACAGTGGGAGTTAAAGTTTGTTGCTCTTTCCGTAAACTCCAACACTGGAGAAACTGGGGAGTATTACTTGCCACTTTCTTAGGTGACGGCTGGTGATCCGCTCTAAGGCTTCTATTAGCAGATTAGTCTTGGTAGTAAGGCATGCTGTTATAGACAGGCTTTGAACTTTCCAGGGAGGATGCTGCGGTCTTCAGTCCCTCTTCTACCTTGGGTTCAAGATTTCTGACGTTGTTGCCGTCCTGTCGGCTAGCGTCAAACCATTTCCTAAGACATTTGATAGGACTCTTCAGTATTGATGGTATCTCGTTTTGTACTTGGAGGGTGAATCTATCTGTCAGATTGCCCTTCTTTATGATCAGAGATCAGGAATTTTGTGCCTTGAATTTCATCCTGGCCCATGAAGCGACGTATGTTAGGGCAGTCAATATCCATCTCGCCTGTACGTGGGTAGTAGTGTTGAAGGTGAAGTCATCCATGAGGCTCGACTGGACGGTGGTATATCCCTGATTCCGTCTTTGGTCCGCTTGTCTCTCTGAGAACTGCATTGATCAGATGATTAATTCCCATGATAAAGAGTACCACAAATTCTGTGCATCCGGTGACAATTCCCTTCTTAAACTTCTGCCAGTCCGTCAGCTGGTCACCTACTGATAACCGGATTTTGATACCGTCCAGGTAGCTTGTGGTGATTTTCTGGGTACTGGTTGGAACTTGGTAGTGTTGGATGGCTAAATCAACTGGTGAGGGTGGAACGATAGGCATTGTCGAGGTCGAGCCAGACGACTGTGAGGTCCTTCTTACCTGCTATTGCTTCTCGTATCAGTTGGGTGATTGCACAGGTGTGCTCTACACAGCCTTAAACTCCTATAACCCCCCCCCCCCCCAATCAACGAATATTTCGTACAATATTTCGAAACAATAAAGTTAACACATAATAAGTAAATGTTCATTATAGCAAAAGCCAAAATTTCAACGCTAGATGTGGTAATAGATTTAACAAGATACAAAAAAAACTTCAAATCTATACTAACAAGCATAGTTGATGAATAGGTAATCACATTTGTATTATGTGCATGCTCAGGTAAAATCTGTAGTAAATGTAAATTGTTCGGACATTTTAACTGGTAAAAGTCTGAAAATGACGGTTTAAATTAAACCACTTTTCGACAAAGACAATTTACTTTTATGATTAACTAAATATTTAACGATATATTCTTCATGAGATTAGTAGCCACCCCTGAACAACCCCCTTTTTTCTCTGGTGGGAATACCTAACTTAGTAAGAAACGTGTGAACGTATCAATACACTTGTGTTTATTCTTCTTTCGGAATAACGGTCTTTATCCGAGCATGTTCGGCAAAATCAACCAGGATATGTATATACTATACATAAAAAACGTGTACTCATATAAAACGCATTAATTTGAATTTGATGTTGCCACATAGACGATCTCGCTAGGACTAATTTCAAACACTATTTATTTCTATAAAGAGCCATACACAAATAAAGTTTCAAAACCGGTTTGTTTTCTCATGTCCGTCAGGACAAGTACTCCGCTATACGTTGTAACGCGGCGTACAAACAAACATGAACACAAATTATGTTGTGCGATTTGCGAGAAATGCATACAGACTATGAACACAATAGTACTCTAAATATCAAATTAAAATTCATACATATTTGTATTGGAAGAACAAATAATGTACAATTACATGTTGTACTAGCAAATTACAAGTGCAAACTTTTTGTAACCTATAATATTTAATCTAACGAATCTTGAACATAACTGTCTTTGCTATGTCAGTTTTCCATCTCCAATCACCCTTATGGAATCTTTCTGCAACGCTCCAAGCGTTTGCCACATTAGTGGCTTCACTTTCTCGCCGTGAGTGCGTACCAATGTCAAGTTAGGGACCAACTAGTTTTTAATCTTGATAATAAATTATCTTGTTCATGTGCAACTAAATTTTTGTTTTTCTGCATACATGAGGATGTAGTTTTAAAAAGAAAAACTGGTTTTATACAAAACCTCATTTGATTCATTTGACAATTTTGCTTATGACATATATTTTCACAAAATTCCATGTTCGCAAGCTGTAGTTGTACTTTTTGGAATCTTTTTATAAACCATTCTTATGAATGTCAGTTTGGTTTTGGCACACAATAATAACCAAATGATCAGATTTAAATTGGATGTCATTACAACGAAGCTCAATTACTTCGTTCATTCGCATGATACCTGTATATCCTAAATTGATAATTGCTTAATCTCTTAAATCATTGACATCAGTAGAATCTCTATACATCAAACACAATGTTTGTATAATCCCTAGTGAAAGTACATATTTCTTGTGGGCTGGTTTGACACACACACACGCGTTGAAGCTTCTAATGATTGCTTGATAAAACATTACATAGGATCATGTAAACCTTTTATATAATAAATCCATAAAACACAGATGTACAAACTATTAGATTTTCCTTGATCCTTCAATTGAGTCATGCACATTGCTACTGATATAGGTGAAGCTAACATTGCGACAGAATATTCGTCGAAGTATGATTTGCCATATTCAAATGAATAAATATTTCTCTTCAACGTAGTGTCTGATCTTAATTGTCCTAAGTAGCCAGCATTATATCCGCCATATCATATGTGCGTAGCTCATGTAAGCTCGCGCCTTCGAATAGTTCCTTCAGAGATCCTCTCAAAACAATTCGTGTCGAAGAGATGTACTATTTATCAGTACATGTATTGTAGTATGCATCTTAACGCTATCATATAACATAATAATCTATTTTACCAAAACAACTGAGAATCACCCAATCTCTAACAATGTTTTTGAAACAGTTTACACAGTCTCTCAAATGTCCGACTTTAAAAACAATATTTGAAAATAAGGCGAACTGACTGTGAGACATTAAGTGTGCATTTTGCTTTCTTGGGCTCGTTCTTTGTGCACCACCGGGGACCATATCATGCCATGTCTGCTCATATCCGGGAGCAATCTTATGAGTTCTATGTCCACTTCCGGAATTCATAGCATACCCTTTCCGCTCACTTCCGGCAGCCATCTTTCGGGTTCTATGTCAACTTTTGGGGACCATAGCAAACCCTTCGTACTCACTTCCGGGAGCCATAACATACCTTTCCTAGCCTTATGCCAGGCAGTTTCCTGATCACATGAAATCTTCCTTACGTCATTTTTGAAAAACGGAACACTAATCTCGTTTCTTCTGAAAACCAACTACCGCTTCATGTATTTTCTTAATGTATATTCACTTCCGGGAGTAGCTTTTCTATCTGTTCACGTCCTGGAACAGGTTGTTCTTTTCGTTAAGCTCATTTGTATACCAATGTGCTTGATGTTCGGGACTCAAAGACCATGAGTACAAACCAGTACTCTATTGTCAATAGAATTACACATTTTGAAGTTCAAATCAGCTTTTTATTTATCTCAAAATCGTAAACTTTGACATACTATTGCCGATCTACATTAGAGCTTCACCATTTGATAAAGCCTCAATAAACTGTGCTTCATCAGAAACTATATTAAACACGGCTGATTGTGTTTGAAATATTTCCTACTTTTCTTTAACTGCCTACCGTTTCTTTCCAGAACACAAGTTAAGAAATAGCTTGCTTTGTCACAATGATGTGAACTCTCCAACTAGCATTTGCCTTTATTCAATTGTATAAATGGCTTGGTAGCAATCGAACTTAGTTTTCAATTACCATCTGGAAAAAATGATCTACCATACAATTCTATCTACAAATCTTACTGGTAATACTTCTTACTTCGTTTGATTTATTAAAAGATAACAAAATCTAAGCCTTTTTTAAATCAAGCCACTCTTTTTTCATTCATGAAAAAATGATTAGAAAACCCCTGCTAGTTTGTTATCAAATTTGCTTACCAGTTTCACTTTGACGTGGATCTTTTTGATTTTTAAAAATAAATAATAATAATAAGTTATAAAATATTGTAGATGTTGTTTTTGTCAACCACGAATTTTAGCGCACATTAATATATCACGCATGTAACCTCATGTGTTTATGTTACAGCACAATAATACTCAAAAAGTTACGTTTTTGATTAAAGTTATGAAAATTGAGTTTCAAAGTGTTAGTATCGTTACTTGTAAAATATGAATTTTATAAATGCCCAAAGGTTTGTAATCGCTTGTTTGCGAGCGTACTTCATTATTTCTGTGTGTTCTATATTACACATATAAGCTCAACAAAGCAGCATTATATAGAGAAGTATACCCAACAGATGAAAATATGTACGTGTACTTATTATCAACAATGTTATTAAAGGTACTCGAAAATATCTCAGATTTTATAAATCATGTTTTGGTACAACAATATTTTTGTAATGGTTATACATTTTGGTCTCCTCAATGCCAATATTAATGTTTAAGTGTTTGTTTTTATTAAGCTTCATAGATTTTAATAACAATCATTTGAAGGACTCCTGATTTTTCTTAAATAAGAACAAAACTGTATCGTTCGTTTTTGAACAACATTTTTAAACACTTCACTTTGAAATGGTTATACGAAGTATCATATCCTGAAATGTTGGCTGTTTGCTGGATCGGCAAACATTGTATTTTATTGTTAACAATATAAAGTGAATCGTGTCAGTGTATGAGCAGTACCAAAAAGTGTCTATTGTTTTATACTTAATTTTTATAGAAAATACAAATGAACAATGTTAATTATCATTGAACACAATTACGTGGACATTGTTCCAGTTAGTATTAAACAGTTTGGAAATCCGTTCAAATATATGTTTAATACGTTCTTTAATATCAGTAACAAACGTTTAGAAAGGGCAAGTAAAAGATATTAAGATCAGGTAGACTTATTTGTTATATAAGCGAGTAATTGTTTATATTGTAAATATTGAAAGTACGTACGACGATAATATCTGATATAGCAAACCATAAAAATCCATGAATTCTATCAGGAGAGAAACTTAGGCCAGCATTTTTTTATTTGTTTTACGGGAAATTTTTCAAACAAATTGAGTCGGGGGGATAAATGAAAATAAAAATAAAAGCATGAAAAGTGAGCAGTCGACCAAAAAAAATAAAAATAAAACTGTCTAAACCGATTATTTTTTTTATTTTTGAAAATTTAAAATTCAGCCAATTTAACCTTATGTATACTTGCATTAACCGTTAAGTGTTTTATATATCTCATTACACTGTTGTAGACGCTTTTTATAAATATAGTTATATATATTTATAGGTAAAAGCACCTTTCTCATGTATTAAACTATATTTATTTAATATAGACTTTTAAACACGCCAGGTGTGTAGTGTATTATAGTGATCGTGAAACTTTTGTTGAGTTTATATCATATGTATGTTTATAACAAATATAGCATGCATTTGATTTAAATAAAAAAGACTTGAAAACTTTTTACGTTGTTTAATAGCTTTAACAACCAACTTTGTAACTTTCATCCATGGGTGGAATATGCACACTAAACAATACTCTTTAATACACAACAGACTTGCTTTATATCATGATAATTTGTATCAATCATGAGAAAAAATGAGCCACGTAACATGAAAATGGACCTTAGTGCGATTGCGACCATTTTGGCTCCAAAAGAGCAGTCTGATCAGGATCCAAACTGTTCAACATTCAGTCAGCACTTCTAAAGATGTTAAGCAAACACTTTGGATCCTGATCAGACTGCGCTTGATTTGATCTTGATCCAAACTGTGTGTAATGAAAGTTCTAGTACATAAAATGTGAACATTTCATTTAAGAAAACGAGAGTTATAGACTTATTAAAACATATGCTGCATTTCATTTTATATTCAGAGAGAGTTATAGTGTTTATATATGTAAAATGAACACACACTATATAATGTTCATATCCATTCATATCCATGATCAAGAAAACTATCAATATAATGATAGCTTAAACAATATACATATTAATTTTCACTTTGTCCGAAATTAACTAAACAATAAAAACACAATTACTTACAAGGAACTCAATATAAGATACCATACAACAGTTTGTGTTGCAAGCGTGCTTTCACATATATCTCCCACATATAAACATCTCTGATTCGTTACATTCAATAACAAAATTTGAAATACAAATGCAATAATTATAAAAAAAATCGTTTTTTGAAAACAACATGTTTGATGACAACAATATATCCCACAAAACAAAATCAAAGTCGAAATGTTTTTAACGTTTGAATTTGTAAATGTCACTCAACAAGAGTGCAAAAATGATCCTAGAAAATACAGAGAGTAAAAGGTTGGACATTAATTGCATGCAAATGTGTAATTATTTCACAATTGGTTTGATTGGTAACATATACTATTTTTAAATGTTATGAATAATAAGAGAATATGGGAAAATGTTACCGGAAATTATTATCATGATATATTATGATATTTTTAAAAAAAGGGTTGAAGATTGGGACAGGCAGGGGAGGCCCTGACTATCCCATTCTTGCAGACCCCTTTTGTAAACAATCATAAGGTTTAATAATATAACTAATTATATCAAGGAATAAAATACAAACAACAGTCAATATACTTAATCATACCCGGTCGATATTAGACTGTATCCGAGTTGTATTCCTGCCCAAAGTCCGATGTCGTAAAACGCGCTACCGATTATCTTAAACAAACTTCTATTTAAAAAACAACAACATCATCATGCTTTTTAAGTATGAGTTTCGATAATATAGAGGACATTTTACAGAAAATTGACATAAATGTGAGTATAATTTATCATAAAAATACCGACAATGACCGATTTAGCGTTTAAATTTCCGGTACATTTTAGTATATTTACCGTACCCGGGGTACATGTAAGTATACTTAAGAGTACCCAGGGTACATGTAAGTAGTACCTGAACCGACAATAACCAATCGAGCCCCATTAACAGGTACCCAGTTTTTGTTTGGTTACAGTATAACCAAAACTGGTCAAAAGGTACCGGAACAATGGTTAAAATGTTGATATAATATAAAATTAATATATGGAAAAAATATTTTAAGTTAATGAAGAATAATAAGCATGTTAATTTGCAACTGTGTTAAAACTTGCTTGTGACTTTGACGGACATACGAACATCCGGCCCAATGTTATTTTCTTCAGAAGCTGTGTTGCATACTTTTTTTCTAAATAAAGAATATATATGGGTGGGTGGGGAATGGGATTATTGATGCAAGTACATGTGGTTTAGTCCTCATGTTCATTATAAAGAAACGTAAAGTAGTACTTCTTGGACATTTACGGGATGTTGATTTTTATCTATAAGAAATGTTACAGGATCTACATTTTAATAAATACGCATATTTATTAAACCTACCCAAAACTTTTTAACACATCGAAATTTAATATCAATGGTTACACCTCTGGATCATCTGCAAAATTTCTAATTATTTTTAATTTCGTATCACAATATGGGAATGATGTCAACAATGGTGTTCTGAAGATTAACTGTTCTAATTGAAATTGTTTCTACTCCGTTTTTAATTAATTTGATTTTAAAATATGCTACATTTGTCTCGTTGTTGTTAATGTCCGCCATTTCGGAAATGCAATATGAAAATCATTTGTTAAATACACACCGATTGTCTAATAGCGTGTGGTATTGGATGCAATAGCCAATGAAAATCGCTGACGCTTTACAAGTCGACTTGGCACAACGAAACAACCCATATTATAAACAAATTTTGAACAACACTTTCGGCAATCTTCGCAATTCTTTTTACTAGTTTTTGATAAAATACCAGGTCGGCGGTTGAAATGTAAATAAAATAAAAAAGTGACTTTTATTTTTATGTGTATTTGTCGAAAAATAGGGTCGGGCGCTCCCGTAAAACAAATAATAAAAAATGCTGGCCTTATGGTGTTATCGACTTCTTTTAAAACAGATCATCAACTATTAGCATATAATGATACAAAACCGGAATCACCACATTTGAACGGTAAATGCACATACGTATGTGCTTTATTTCCCAAAGCATCGTCTTTTATTGTTTTATTTATTTCAATGCTTTTGAATATATTTTCATACCCAACATAGCCATAGGCTGCAAAGTGGTAAGTTCACTGAGCGGTTAAATCTTACCACACAGTGTGTTTAACAAGGGAGCTATACAAACAAAGGTCTCTGGTTCAACCACGCAAAGCCGATAGTTCTATGCATATCCGCATTTAACATCCACTACTCGCGTTGTTAACCCGGTATCGAGACGTCACATCAGAAAAGGGAGAGCACTCGATTGAAATAGGCATTAGGCAAACTAAACTTGAACATTTTATTCACTGAACGTTTAAAAGATTCAATATAAAAAACGTCCAATCGGAACGGGAGTATTAACACGCGTATATCGCCTGGCGCGTGGTTCGCGCAATGCTCGTATGATATAATCTACGATTATTCGTGCAACATTTTCTGAAAATCGAGAGAAAATTAACGTGTTTGTTGTTGTGACCACTTCAGTAGTGCAGTCGTCTGCTTCACTTTGAATAAGATGCGGAAATTTAATGAAGAGTAAAAGTGAAATGACAAACAAACAGCTAATAAACGCAGTTAACCGTAAAGGTAGAAAGCACGATTCACAAAATTAATGTGTTATATACACAAGGTTAAAGTTAAAAAAAGCGTAACTGCGGAATACTTTTTTAGGCATTGCACGTGTAAGAATAAATGCTTTCGTAATAGTATTAACATAATTGTTGGGCTCAACAACTGCCACTATACAAAATAACTCATTTCAGTAATAATGATGGAATATTATTCGCACGTTAAAATATCCTTTTTGACTAAAAGAATAGGAAAATATGCATAACGTGATTGTTGTGTGGTAATCGTGGGATGAGTTGATTATGCTGCCTGTAAGAGCCACGATGCACTATTGAATATTCTAGAACATAAAAACAAACTTAATACCTAACGCGTACATTGACAATGTATCAGCTTGTGTTCGGAAATGATCCGGGCTCTGCAGGACAAGAGCCTTTATCCGAACACTTGCCTTTATTATAACGCGAATGTGTCCATTCATCATCACAATCACAAGATCTATTATCATCAAAACGTTGGGTCCTTGTCGTTGGCAATATATTTTATTTCAGATGTCATGAAATACCGAAGTACATAAAAACGCGATCATAATTGACAATGAAAAAACGGAGAGTAAGTTGGTTCCTTTTTCCTAGTCCCTTATTCGAATAGGGAATAAGGAACAGTTCCTCATTCCTTATTCAAGCTAATCATATTTGATATAGGGTTGTAAAGAAAACTTATACATGCAATTCTTCAGTAAATTAAAACAAAATGACTCGAATACATTGAATTACGTTACATATTCATGTTCATAGGCATAAGTTTTTACTTCAATATCGAATATGAATTTGTTAAAATATTAGGTTTTTTCCGTTGATGAACCTCGCTCGTTGCTTTAAATAAATGCCAAGGATATTATTAGGTCTTTATAATGTCGTTTAATATCGATTTTAAGAATAATTCCTTAGATATTAGTATACGTCCGTATACTATTGCATGTATTAACATAGAATTGTCCACAAACAATTTTGTCTGCCCTAATATATGTGATTTTCGGTAACTATAGCTTGTTTTATACAATCTTAATGAAATGTTAAATAAAATAAGCTTAATTAGAAACGTGGCTTGGGAATAAATTTGGGCTGTATTAGTCAAGGTCAATATCTTTTTTATGAAAAACAAAATGTAAATGCTCAATTCTTATCTGTTTGAATGAAGATATTGAATTGGATGAAGGTACCATACATTGAAAATCTAGAGTGCATTTTGAGCCGTAATGTCAAGGTCAAAGTTACTTGAATAATAGAAACAAGCTTTCGCTCTATATTTTTAGATTGAGCCAAGCTGTTACATTGTGTGTCTCTGTAGCTTACCTTTACACCAAGCTAGGGATTGCATTTGAAGATAAGTTGTGGTCACGGTCACTGTTACTTTAAATTAAAAAACAAACAGTTGCCGTCAATATTTTGTATTTCAATTGATGTATTTGACTGTATTTTTACGTAGCTTTTATTTCCATATTGACAAGTCGGATAACGTTCAAGATCAATGTTGTCATTATAGATATTTGCTGCTCAATAACTTATGTGTTTATGAAGGCAGAGGGGGTAATCACGTGACAAACAAGATGACGACGTCCATGCCGTGGCATGTATGTTTGGTCGTTGTATACCCTGTAAAACTTGTATTATTTGTTTTAATTCCGCTCACTTTCCAGCCATATAAGGAGGAAAGTTACTGGCTTTTATTTCATAGTAATATAAACTCTATATCTCGTCTTTACTCGGTGCGAAATTTCTTAGCGGGATAACCTAATTAGGGCTCCACTAAGAAAATTTGCGGGGAGTAAAGTCGAGATATAAAGCGAATTTAAATACGAAATAAACACTAATCACCTTTTTACTGATATGGCTGAAAAGTGAGCTTCATTTAAAAAGTAAACAGAAGTAATAAAGGGTAAAAAACGGCGAGAAATAACCGTCCCGGTATGGACGTCGCCGTCTTGATTATCACGTGATTACCCCCTCTGGAAGGTATTGGGCTTAAATTTTGTTTAAGGCAGTTTTTCGTGAGACCTTACTTGATAATGCAGAAATATGTTAATGAAATTACATTACCATATCATACATTTAATATTTAATCACAGGTCATTGCCATGTTGTTGTTTTTTTCTCAATCATTTTTGTTCCATTGTTTGTACAACCAATCAATATGTCTTTCACATGTTAAAGATACCAAGACTTTCAAACGGGAGTATTCGGTGGCACGTTTGAACCCTTGTTGTTATATGGAATAAAGTTTATTCTCAAGCGTGTCTATTTCAAACAATATTTTGACATATAATTTACAAATATGTTTTAATAAATTGTTGTGAGCTTTTGCTGTTTTCACACTTTTGTTTAACAAATACCATAAGGCAATATATGTTACATCTATTTTATGTAAGACTTTCAAAACTCCACAACACACCAGATCGCTGAAGCTAGTGAGGCATGGAGATAATATTAAACCCATTCGAACGGCAACATGGCATATACATTTTCTGGTATTGCGCCAAGTTTCTGTTTTGTTCTTGTATCTTTTTACGCTTTGGCTTGTTCTCTTTTATGCGGAAGTACTTTTCCTATTTTGCTACGACGATCGTGGTTAAGATATAAAAAAAAGCTACCAGAAGTCTTATTCACTGCAAATCCTGAAAAGCAAGCAATAAACCGTTTGCATTTGCCTTATTGATTAAAATTAAGTCTTAATTTGAAACGCGATCTCAGAGAACTTTGTAGAGAATCTACATTTCTGCCCAATTATTCAAATGTAATTCTTTAGGTTTATCAATAATTATAACTAGCCTCAAGAAATACCATATCTAACTGTAATTGCACCTTACCGTGTAGACGTCTAAGGTTTCCAATTTGTCATGGAATTGTCTATTACCATGCTTTGAAATTGTGGGTTCAAGCGATTGTGCGATGACATGCATGAAGTCATGAGGATTTCAGATTTTCTAATAACGTACAGAAAAAGGGTTTAGGCGTTTAATGTCACAAATTTCACCGATTTTCATCTGCGCTTAAGGCCAAATTAAGTTTATCAATTCCCGCCGATAACGTTTTATAGCGCCCGCTTTGATTTTCAATCAATGACATTTGTATTTAAAATTTATAAACATACCAATCGTTATTTAAATCGACATGACTGAAGGAAAGAGCGATAATCAAAAAGTTCAGTGAATCATTCCGCAAATCCGTGACATTGTCTACGTACGTTGTTTAAATCTGCCACACCACAAAGTATTTTTTTAATGAGCAAAACATAATTTATACCATTGTTCCAAATCAATGTTAACAATATTTTAATGAATACAGCTGCTTACAAGAGGGTGGTTGACACAAAATCAAAGTTGTAAAGTTCTTGTTGACATGCAATCGTTTTAATATATTATTTTAAGTAAAATGTAGAAAGCGTCCCTATACCCTTGTCAGGTTTTTATAATTCTTTCATTCTAATTGACAAGGTGATGGACCAATGGTGATGCCACTCCCATTCCTTACAAACAAAACGTTGAAGATAACAAGTTGTTCAAAGTGTATAGTCGCGATTTGAGCATCAGTGGCATACAAAGAAGACACGGCTTTAATCCCCATACCGGTTCAAAATCATTACTATATTTGCGATATATTTTTGAACACATTTCAAGTTATAGAGAAATCAATCAATAGTCGGAAAATAATAGTTTAATAATACAATGTGAGATAACTACTTAAAATCGGATTTGAGTATAAATATGCACAGTATTCTTGAGATTACAAACACGTGCGGGACTTCATTTACATGTTTCGTCTCACCACATGTACCATATCTGTTTTGAGGTTCAGTTACCTGTCGGTGCATATTTGCAAAACCCAACAATGTCATTTTATACTTTTTGTTTCGTAATATTTATATTTCAATATTGTCCATAGGACCACTTGAAAATTTATATTGATATTTACTAAAAACTCACTCGCAATAGATAGGTTAATCTAATTGAAGGGGAAAACAATGCACAACAACCATTACGTTTGTTTCAGTATTTTCAGAGTGACTACCCTTTGTATATTTGGGATTACCAATCGGTAATAATTGTTTTGTAGTAAATGCCCTATAATACATTTCGCAAAATAAATTGCAGCAAATGCACATCACGAGCTTGCTGTTATTCGTATCCACCGGACTTTTTAATCGGCCCTTGCCGTATAACGGCCCCTGGCCGTCATCTAGGCAGCTTATAGACGCACGGCTCAGATCTACCGTATGTTATAATCTTTTGATGTTTTTAACTTAAATTTTGTCAGGAATATATCTTAAAAATTATTAAAAGTATCAACTTCAAACTTAGTGTGTTGGTTGATCTCAATCAGGGGACGTGGATTGCAGAACAACGATCAATTTTACAGTTATTACCTTTGTGAATGTTTATCCTAAAATTGTGTATATTGCCTAACCTGACTATAATTTGAGGTACCAGGATTAGAGGAGTTCATAGCTAGAGAGAGTGAATTGTCGGGAACCCAGCAACAATTACGATTCGATTTAAATGACCAGTCCATGATTCGGCGGCAAAGTTTCTTATCCACTTTGTCATAATATTGTTCTGAACGATGTGAAGTAGAGATTTCCATGTCGATGTGCAATTAAAATGCAACTATGTTTCATGTTTAGGTTTGTTAACATTTTCATATGAAAATTGACCTCCTTGTCAAAATACACTTCACTTATTCGCACAACAACAGTTACAATAGTATAGCTAACGGTCAAACAATATAATGGTTCACCAGCCATTCGATATTACATTCAATATTTGAGGTATCATCTATTAGCTTCAGTTAACTGTTTTCAAAGGCCGTGTAAAGGGATTCTCGGTTAGACGTCTTACAGAAACCTCAGATGAAAAATGTTTGCGAGGCATTCTTCAGTCTATCGTTTTTGCTTATTAGATTTGATTCGTCTATTTTGACTTCCCATCAGATGTAGCCTTTCTATGATTGGACTTGAAAGATTAACTTGATTCTTAAGAGGGCATTATGTCTGATATATTTGCAACACTTATTTACTTATCAGGTTTTAAATTCATAGCTTACTTGCTTTGTCACTGGATGCGATGTCTTACGTGTTCTCTAAGCATGATTTCGTTTTTACTTTTTAAAAGGTAACTATTTCATTTTATGAAAAAAACGTTATTAACCTCATCACCTATATTGTCTTGCAAACTTTTTTCATAAATTTGATAAGTTTTTTATTTAAAATTGAAATGCATAATATAACGTAGTAAAAAATATGTGAAAAGGATTGTTCATTAAATTTGTAAAATAAAAACACATACGTTCAAAAATAAGAATTAAAATATAATTAAGCCAACAAAACACGAGTATGACTGTTAATGCTTAATTTTCATATGTTTTGGATAAAGAGAAAATATAGTCTGTATTCAAGTAGATTTAAAAAACTTATCTTCAATCGTTTTAAAAACACATTTGTATCATTGAGTTTATCACAATTTCGAATTTAAGTGCCGATAACAACCATTTCGGTCGATCTGTATAAAATTGATCTGCTTTTTGGACGGTAACACGAGCTTAGTCATCTTTTATCATTCAACAAAGAGAAAATCTTCAGTCAACTTGATTTCAAACTTTTAAGCAACTGTGTAACTTTGAGCTGTTGTTATAATCTTTTTATGGTGGCATGCCTTTGACCCACTAATTTATTCTTTTTTTTATCTTAAACGAAAACAACAAATTTATTGTTTGATATTCAACACATGCTATCAGAAGAGAGCGCTCTCGAATATTCGATGTAATTGGATACATTTGTTTGATAACGGGCAGGAGAAAAGTACCTAGAAATAAAGTAGTCTTAACAACTAACGGTTCAACATCGCTTATAGGAGCAAATAAGGGACTTCATTAAACTGGTCATTATTGCGAGGTCATCGTTGTACTACCGTCTTATTTCATATCTGGCCTCTAATGGTGTGTGCTTGTAATCGCCCTACAGCAATGAACAAGTAATATATCAAGAATGAACCCATCGCCAACGGGGGTCTTTGCTCCTAAAGTTCAACATCGGTTTGAAAGGCCTGCACTTATAAAAAAATTTTGAATGTCCTTGCTAATTAATATACCGTAGTTGTTTCACATGTATAATGGTCCTGTCAAATCTCAATTATATATATGCAAACAAAATAATACACATTCGTAACCTTTAAGCCTTGTTAATTTAGATGATTTTTTTTTCATAAAATGGAGAGTAAGCACTCACGCATTTTGTGTGTCTTTGCAGTATGTGACCACGAGAAGACACAGATATATTCATTATATAATTATACATACACAATGCAACAGGTTAACGACATTGTGTACAGAGAACACCAAGGCCGCGGTTAATCACGTAGTACGTGAATTTCTGAGCTCAAAGTATTTGAAAATATACAGAATGCTTACCAAAGCGTTATTTCATTGCATGCGTTGCACCATGGTATACATGATTACAAATCGGGAAATCCCCATCTATCGCTATCAATACACCTGAGCGGTATGTTATCTCTTAAATGAACGCGTTTTTTGTTTACGGCACTGTAAAATGATTGAATGCCTGGCAACTTTGAAACAGAAAGAAATAAATATTGGCACTTTTAAAACATTATAACTTACCAACCCTCAGAACAGATAAATATATTTCGGGTTCAAAACTTCCTTGTAAAACCTCTGTTTATAATATGTATCTCAATTTTATTATTTTTGTCTATACACCACAATAGCTGCATGAATCACACTGAGGTTAAAGTTTATTTCACGAAAAGAGTGCAACATATAGGTTAAAATGTTTTAAGTCTAAAAAAAAGAATGGTTCGGTGATTTCTCTTAAAATGTTATTTTTTTCAGTTTAGCTATCTTAGCCATTTAATTAATGATAGATTGGAAAATCACCATCATCAAAAAAATAATGATAACATTAATAATCTCAATCAGTGTCATGATCATCATGATTATCGCGATCATCATGATCATTATAATCTTCATGATCAGCATGATCACCATGATCATCATAATTATCATGATCATCATGAGCATCATCACCATGATAATCTAATCATCATGAGCATCATCATCATCACCATGATGATGATGATGATCATGATCATGATCATTATAATCATCATGATCACCATGATAACCATGATCATCATAATTATAATGATCATCATGAGCATCATCATCATGATTATCATAATCATCATGAACATCATGATGTTTATCATCATCATAAACATCATGATCATCATTATCATGATCATGATCATGATCATGATCATGATCATCATGATCATCATCATGATCATCATCATCATCATCATCATCATCATCATCATTATCATCATCATCATCATCATCATCATCATCTTTACCATCATCATCATCAACATCATCTTCTTCTTCTTCTTTTTTTTCTTCTTCTTTTTCTTCATCATCATCATCATCTTTTTTCTTCATCTTCTCCTTCTTCAACATCGTCATCATCATAATCATCAGTAACAGACACAATTCTATGTGTAAAATATGTAATCTATGCACGAATCACGAAAAATCACCAGAAAAAGTATAACAATAATACACAAATCGGGCTCAGTTGGGTACAAAATACGTGACTCATTTTCTAAAACCTATAGGCGTTCAATAACCAACTGCAATTTATTTAAATATCGTTATCAGTGCAGATTTATTGACAGTTCGACTTTAACGTCTGAGCAAATTGCCAGTGATTGGAGCCACTCTAAAGGAATAAGTTAGTTTTGTTAGGCTACTTAAAGGTAAACCTTATTTTTACTTTTGTGTTTGTGTCCTTTTTCTTCCTTTCCTTCTTTTTCTTCTTCTTCTTTTTTGTCGTCGTCTTCTTCTTGTTCTTCTTCGTCTAGACATTATACCTTTAACAATCGGAATTCTTGAAGAGCTTCGTGTTGTACGATATTGAATTTTCATGTTATGCATTGAAACATACTTGTATAATATTGTATCATATGTACAAAAAATCGTTTAAACACCCGTTAGCATGTACAGGTCTCCCCCAATTAAGGATGCGGCTTATTCGTACAAACGTTGATTTTTGTTGTTCAATAAATGCGCACTCTTCCTATATAATATGACTACCTTATGTCTCACACTAATGAAATAAACATAACTGTTCAGATTTGTTTTTACGAATATGTAATTAAACTTTGATTGTAAACTATGTCTTCTTAACGATAAGTTACATTTACAAAACATACAATGAACTACTATCGCATCTCGGCATGAAACCATTTTGACTACAATGAAGTCGCGATTACCTGTGCGCACATACAATCTTAATAGAGCGCTACATGCTTAGTATTTATTTAGTTTTCTTAATTAACATGAGTGTTGCTTATCAAAATATTGTCTTCGTACATACATGAATATATATATATATATATATATATATATATATATATATATATATATATATATATATATATATATATATATATATATATATAACCTTCGTACTGGGCTGATTTCAATACTTGTTAAAATGGTAAAACAAAAAATAAATATTTGTAAACCATAGAAACGAGTTCTAGACGAGGTCATGCTTGATTTGTTAGTAATGGAATATGAACTAGCTAGATTCATTCAACACCTACGTAATATATACCCGATCATTCTACCCATACCTTCTTATAGACCTCCACCCCTATATGCAAGACACCCACTATACTATACGACCGAAGCGAGAGAAAATATGTGTTTGTTAATGGCTTGCTTATACCGCTCAAACTTATATGTACTAACATAGGAGAGGGTGTAGCACTATTACAATATAAAAAATTGTCAGCTTTGTTGCAATAATAAATATATCAACACTTTTAAATTCCACTCCCCCATATCCCACCGTTTTAATTAAACCAATTACGTGTGTGTTATGATGTGTAATGTATATTTGGAACAAAACCATACTAAGGCTATTTGCCTCCTTGCGAGTTCAAACGATTTTCCAGAGCAATTGCATCAAAGCAAAGTACGATATTTTTGCTCTTTGTGCTTACTACTGAGTCCTGTGTTAACAAGTGCTGTACTCTCATCATTCACATTCCGATCATTGTATACAAGCGTAACATTTCTAAGTGACTCCTATACATTATACGTGTATGTATATGGATACGTAAGCACGTTTCTCGAATCTGCATACATAGAATATAATCAGCGGAAGAATGAAATTATTTATAAAAAAGTTTATTTTTTATATTTTATAAAATGCTGTGCTTAAAAGCCAACACTAAACGCAGTGTTTTAATTCATTTATGGCCAATAAAGTGCGTGTACTTGAGTCGTTATTTTATCCCAGTTCCATATAGATGTCTTATCAACACGGATCATGTCCAGCATGATCCGGCATGTGAACCGTGTAGCCGCCGTGTAGCCCCGTATCGATCCGGTAATGCCTTTAAGGTTCCTGGTGGCCAACACGGCAGTGTTGGAACATCAAAACAGCCGTGTTCATCCGTAACGTTCCTGGCAGACGACAACATCCGGGACAGTCCGTGTAGCTGTCTTATGGGCTTCGGGGACAGCCGTACTTATGCATTGGTCGTCCGTGTGGGTCCTTGACAGTCCGGGAAAAAATTAGACCATGGACATTCTAGGACCATGACGGCAGTTGCACGGTTGTCTCCGTACCCTTCACACAGAATTCGCCGGTAAAGTTTTATTCTATTGCTACCATCACGGTTAGGCAAAGAACTCATAAGGAGGAAGACGGTTCCAACAAAGACACACACAGTGGAGACACGGACTATCCGCAGACTATCACGTTCTAACTACGCATAACAAGGACGATGTCGGATAGACAGGGTTTCGACACGGTGCTTCACGGTGTTAACTCGTTGAACTCACGGAGTAAAACGGAGAAACACGGAATAACACGGACGATATCGGATGTTCATTTATATACGGAAATTAAAACATCGATTTATCCTTTTCTGTGCTTTCGACTATGCAACATGGGTTATGAGGTGACGACTAAGGACAAGCTTGGATTAGATGCAAAAAGGCTTAATTGGAAAACAGTATCCTGGGTACTTTAGCAAAGCCACGCAAAAGAAATAGAGGCGTCGCGAAAAGCATCTACACTGGTAAATAGAAAATAAGAAAACACATTTGGGTCATGGGCAATAATATATACCAAGCGATTCTGACACGCATTGAGTACCACAATAAAGCGGAAGTAGTAAAATGCAGGAAGCCTCTGACAGCTTGTATACAGTTGGCAAAGATAGTGTTGTACCTTGCATGATGGGACAGCTACAATCCTAAGAAATATGGCTTCGGGGTTGCACACAATATCGTCTCCAGTGCCATCCGTCATGTCTGCGATGCAATACTTGTCTTAGGAAATAATTTCCTGTCCTTAAACGCCAGATGATTGGAATATAATCGCCAAACAGATCGGCGACCGATAGCAGCTGAACATCTGTGTAATAGGATGTGAAGAAGATCGCCATACAGTGTCTGCGGCGTGGTAGCGTTTTTAACTATAACTACAATATTTACCATTCCATATTCCCCATGGCCTTGGTCTTCGCTGATTACAATTTACTTTGCGCGGAAATAAGCTGCCTTTTTCGGCCGTTGATGCTATAGTGTTCAGTATCAATGATCTAAAGGACACCATCGACAAGTGTTGGGTTAACCTGATTCCGAATCTTAACTATACGACGTTCAACCAATGCCATTCTATATTTCCGCTTTAACGAAGTGGGTAATAGGACCTTTATCTAAAAAAAAACATGTCATATTCCAGAATAGTCTTGAGCTACCGACGGTCCTGATCGATTTTGATCCGTATCGCTGCCGTGCTTTTCCCTTCTGTTGTCGTGTGTGTCCCGGATGGTCCGTTAGATGCGATGTGTTGGTTCTTGGTAATTCGGGTCTATCCTTGTCTCTGCCGGGTCAGTCAATACTTGTACATAACTCTGCCGGACTGTCCGTGACAATCCGGTTGGCAACGTATCGATTGTGTGCTGTTGCCGAATTTGTCCGTGTTAGTACTCCTCGGTCCGTGTGGATTCCGTCTTTTCACCGGGACAATGGTCTTTGAAAAACCGTCGACGCTCAAAAATAAAAAAAGCCCTTGGGTCGTCCTTAATCGGGTGGATCCGAAACGATCCCGAACTTCTGTAAGCACTCGTCCTTATATGGGTTTGTAGCATATACAAGCATAACCATTTGAACTAAATCAATGTGTTTATTTATCAAACCCGGTGGATAAACATTATAATCTTAATTTAAGTGGTGTCGTGCAACAATATATGTTAAATGGACGCTTCATATGCACGTTTTGACGATAAGGTCAGCTTACATAAATGCCAAATCATATAGGGTCCAATTATAAAACGACCAACTTTTAAGAAAAGTTGTTTGCCATTATTAATTTAAGATTGTGCAAACCTAGTATCAATCTAAATATGAATATGTCTGTTTTGAACGAAAACCCTATTCGCCTAAATGCAAGCACCCTCGGTAAACATGATTCCGACAAATTCACAGCATTTCAATAAACGGTCCGCAAACGTGTATCTTTCAAAGTAGTCCTAGATGAAATAATCAGCATGCTTCAGACAAACGTATAGTACAGAAAAGAGTACCCAAAACGCATGGGGCCAGAAGAGAAAAACTACTTTCGATAAATTATTTAATGGAATGTAACCTAAAACGAAAATGTTACTTCAGATTTCCCATCATACAACGCGCATAAGCACACAGTTTAGTTTAGAGGCGACACCTGGCGACATGCATTTTGAACACAAGTGGGTTAACAGAGATGAGTTAGACCAGCGTTGACAAATTGCAAGGTATTTTACAAGTTTATGTGTTGTCTTGTGTTCCAGAAGAACGGTGATTGCAGTGTGTTTTAAATGTAAAAAGGAAAAGATAATAGTCAGCCGTGACAGAACGCGTACGTACATCATAAACAGTATCTTATTAATATCAATAAATCAAGAACTAATGTTTTATGACGACTATTTTACATCGGAACTCTTAGGAAGAATAAATCTAAACAAATAATCCTTTACAAAGAACGTTAATCCACTGATTAGCGTTTGGGTTACCGTTTGTGAACATTTTTCATTCATATCTCTTGGATGTTTTTCAAAAAGCATTTGACTGACTTTTTTGGATGTTATTTGCATTTGAAAACATATATTACACGAACCTCTCGAACCATTGACTTATGAAGAGAACAAATACAAATAATGAGAATATTTTCATTTTAGGGGACTTAAAAATTACACAATTGTACAACGTACATTTACAAAAAAACAAAACAATCGATTAAACCGACAAAACGCTAGACACTGTCAACAAAAAACTCAACACAAAGCGTATATAAATTGGGTCATATGTTTTCCTTTCGTCATTCAATCGATTCCTATGTTGATCCGTCTGTCAGTATGTTGGTAATATATTTAAAAAAATGTGTGCATACATGCTTGATGGCAATAACGGTTTCAAATTACAAAATATTTATTGCTTCTATAATGCACCAAACAGACGCTTGCGAACACTATAAATCAAACGCGTACGATGAGTCATAAATTCCTACATGGACTCGTTCGTGCACGCACTTCATGCAATAAATGACCGCACTTATACATCCTTTACATTTCTTAAATCAGTGTTTCTGTTCTCGAGTCAAAAAGAAAGATCTTGAAATTCATAATATGACCTGTTAATTATCAATTTCCCTTTTGCCTTAACCATTATTTAAGGTTTATCGTTAAAGACATGTGACATTTTCAAAGGTTTAAGCCAATCTATGAAGTCATTTTAGTTGTTCGCTTGCGAACAAATAAGATTAAGAGTAAGTTTTGCAAGTCGGTCTGCTCTTAACTACTCTAAGAACGATTACCACCCTATCTGCCTGTGCACATTGATTAGCCTGTTTGCACTTCACCACTGGTACACTGCAGACAGTGAATGTGTGTATGTAATCAATTGGCCAGTTTGTCCATGAAATCAATACATATTCGCTGCGTTCAGGAAAACGGGGCTTAATGCATGTCAAATACGTGAAGCTGTGCACACTGATAAGCATGTGCAGTGCGCTAAAGCTAATCAAGGACGACACTTTCTGATTGTATGGTGTTTTTCGTTTAAAGAGAGACTCTGGTACTGGGATGACAATTAATGCATATGCATTAAGCCCTGTTTTCCCAAAATTAAACTTAAATTACATTTTCTATTAATGATTTTAAAAACAAGAAGATAAAAGTGATAATAACTTCAAAGTAACCTCGCTGGCAAGGCAAATAAACAAAATCACTTTTAAATAAAATAAACAACCAATGTGTTCTAACTGTTTACCTTGTGGCATTTTTTAGTAAACATCTAAAAGGGACCTTTTCACAGTTTGTCATAAAATGCTTAATATTGATAAATGTAAACATTGGATCTTAAAAGCTCCATTAAAAAAGCAAGAAAAAAATATAGAAACAAAAAAGTTACCCTCAACTGGGCTCGAACCACTTACCCCTAGAATATAAGTGTATCGTTTAGACCAATCGTCCATCAGTGCTCATACAATGAGAGATATATTTTATTCTTTATATAAGCAATCCTCGTAGTATAAAAAAATTTAACGACAACAACAGAACTCTCCAAATTATAAAATCGTTCAATTTTGTGAAATTACCAAAACGTAAAAAGGTCCCTTTAATGACTTCAGACTTGCAAACTGAATGAGTTCAATACAGTGTTAGATCTTACATCATGAATAACTTACAGGTTTAGTGGTTGCCTGTTAGCCTGAGACCAGTAGATTTAAGGCCAGGAAACTTAATTTCAAAAGTTGGTTACAGTTGAGCTGAAAAGCAAGGCAACTAGCTTTTTCAACGCTTGAAACAACAAATCCACTTAAACAAAGAATACAAATTGGTGACTGTGGATCAATTAGGCCTAGGAAATGATTCGATTCCGGCTCACAAGACGGGATGCATTCAAAGTCTGTGATGTCGGCAAAATTGTTGCTCAATAATTTAAAGAAAATAAATAAAGTATTAGATACACATAACACAACATGAACATGATTCTAGACTTGTTATTTTTTAGCAAGGCAACCAAAGTTCTTAAGATGGCTGCCAGTAAAGCAACCAATTGCGAAAAAGACATACTGTTGTTATTTTGTCTAAGTTAAATCTTTAATATAAATATGAGGATAAACATTGCACCCACATCTCGACCTGTGCTTTAAAACACACTCTTTTTAAATTGTAATTGGTTGTGCTCATTTCAAACTTGCGATATAAAAAGCTATAGCATAATTTTGAAAACAGAGTTGCGTCTAAGATCATGCAATAGCGAACAACTTCAATGCCTTCAGCGCTTTGATTCATGAAAGTTATGTGTTATTGTGAGAAGGAATGTTGTCTGAGCTTGGAATTCCTTAGGCTTATTTTCTTAATATATATTTTGAAACCAATAAACACATTGAATAACGGAGGTTATTTTTATTCACAGAGCAACGCTGTCGTAATACAATCACTTGTTAATTAGATTTTTCTGCGCTGGCTGCATTTGGTATTCAAAGCTTTGGTGTATTGCGTGGTGTGTATTTAACTTATTTGGAAACAATATATTGTAGTTTTGAACGTTATTCTATTATTATCTTTCCAAGCTTACAGATCCTCGTCACATTCAAAACAGATACATGTAAATCATCCATACATATGTTATACTTATCAATAAACTTTTTTTAAATTGCTTTCCTTCAATTTTTTCCTTCTCATTTGTGATCTTGTTCTTGTGAGCCTTATATCCTGTGATCTTGTTATGTTGTATTTAGGTTTTTCCTTAAATGTAAATTATTGGCACTTGTATTACGAAATTTGAATTACAGGTGGCACTCTGAAAAGTATCGCAGTAAATTGTATTTCTTCTTTCGTGGATCATTAAAAGACGTACTTATCTCCACCGAATATGCAAAAGGAGTCATTTCGGGTTGCTCAGTACACTCATTGTTCACTGATACCAGATTGACAACATTATCTCACCGATAGCCAATTATATATCAGCTGAGTAGGGTATGTTTGGAGTATTTTTGGAGTTGATATGTGTGTCAGGCATGTGATGCATGTCCGGTGAGCTTGTGTTCATCTATATGGCTGTTGTACAATTAACCACTTGTTAAACGTCTTATTGCTCTAATACAAGTACAAGAACAATTATAGTGTTTGATTATATTGCCGTAAAAAGATTAATGTACTGTTGTTACAAAGATGTCGAGTATTCTACTAAAAGTGACGGTTCATATTAGCTGTATTAAATACCTTAAGTGCCTATTCCTTCAACTTTTCTAGTGCCCGTTGCTTATCCAATAAAGGTCTATAGATGCAATATCAGCATTTGATGGGCCGTCGACAGCTCCAGTATTATTGATTTGTTTCTGCACAATTGAAGGTCAACCGAAATACATTTAAGTCCGTTTATTTCAAGAGTTTCTCCTACAGTTAAATAAGAATATGCTATAACACACATAACAATATTTGAACAAACAATAATAGCCTTACACGCAACAAAACACGAAGAAAAACATAATTTACAACAACACACCAAAACCACAATACACAAGTAAATTATCAATACCAATACAAACACCAACACTCAAAACGCAAAAATGTAGCTGAAAATAACAACACGAAGAACAAAACATTAGCTTCTTCTTTTAGTACTGCAAGTATTACTACTTATGTATCTTAGCCTACAACCGCTACTTCTTCTGCTTTTATTTTTCGGCGTTGCCGTTTAATCCAGATTTTCACCTTTAATGATCTTTTACATGATGACCCGAACGACTACACCTCATTCATTATATTGGCTGATTTGCGCATAATCCCCATGAACATTTGCAAATAGTATAGGATGTAATACTGTTCAGTGCAGGGAGATGCGAACTACTCTCTGCATGCTTATACGAAAATAGATACACTATGGAACGGGTAAACCGTAATTACTCTCAGTTTTCGGACACATAAAAGTAATATTTTTTGTCGTGTCCAAAAATTTACATACGGAAAATATAAAAAAATAACAGGTGTCCAAAAATTTAGAGACAAACATTTAATGTCCGAAAATTATAATTATATAGAGGATATTTGTTCATGTCAGTGTAAGATCGTTTATGTCAAGAGTGATCATAGATAATATATTTTCACGAGTGAAATAACACACGATCATACACTGACATGAACACATTTTCTGTTTCTTTTATGCTCCATTTTTCAAGAAAATAATTAACAGCCGTTTCCCTTTCGCTGAAACGTTACTCTTTCTTCCATGGCGTGCCTCAATACATTTCATGCACAAAATGATGTCATTATACCAGCGAAATTCTTCGGTTAAACTCTTGTAAAATGTAAATAAACGATGAAAAAGCATAAAATAAAAAAGAAAATGTGTTGGATTCGATGGAATATCGTTTGTTATTCACTCGTGATCATAACAAAAAACATATAAATCTTGATATGATAATCTAAAAATAGAAAAAGTAGTTCCGATTTTTTTTAAACAATTTTCACAATTTATTTATTTTTACTGCTGTTATTTCACTGCAGAAATGTAATATTTTATCATTCGGTATAAAAGAAATTGAAAAAACATAATTCAATGCACAATATTGTTTTTAATTGAAATAAATACAACTTCACAGCTTTGCTAACTCTTTCCTGAAATGACACAGAAAAGAAAGTTAAAACAGTTAACATACTGATTCCTAAATAGGAAGATATCAGTAAAAATGTTGTTGGGTTAAGCGATTGTATTCTACCGATATGCGTGGTTATATACCCAATTACGCAAATGGTATGGTCCATTGCCCAGCGGCATGCGTCTCCCAGGTATAATGACCTTATCCGTTTGTAAAAACCATGATTGAAGTGTTACTAGATAAGCGAATACAGTGCCAAAATCTGTTAAAATAGCGCTGTAAAATATACTGTCCGAAAATGTAGAGTCATTAATGATAAAAACGCAAATGTCCAAAAAATAAAAGTCGTGAAAAATAATTATTTTGGCCGTAAAAGGAGGTGTCCTAAAACTTAGAATGTCCGAAAACTTAAAGTAATAACGGTAATTGCGCATTTCCGGTAATTTTGCATCATCAAGACTTTCAGGGTCAGTGCTGGGTCAGTTTATCGTTAGGGGAAGACTGATTGTACTATCAATAAACGCCGTATGTTGATAACACAATCATGTTTTCAAGATATGAAATAAAATGAATTTAATGGACGGATATGAATGAACACCTATCGGTTAATGCCATATGTCTTGTATTGTGAGACAAAGCTACCGAAACAGTAGTGCCCATGATTCAAGGGACATCGTTTAACTATGTAGCCATATATCTGTGCCGTATGCAATCCAGAATAGGCTACCGACATTTGCCAGTTTTCTATAAATAGTTTGATTGCAATTTTCTATTGGAAAGTATCTGGGTTTGATATTGCATTTACAAGACGCTTTTAGATTTGTAAAGACCCGCGTCATGCAAAATAAGTATATTGCAATATGCTGCACGTGTAGCTCCAGCCCAGCCTGCGCACCCAGACAGTCTTGTCAGGATATGCATATTTGATAGGCTACTCTGAAGATACCACGAAATCTTGAGTGCATTTTTTAACGGAAAGTGTAGCCCCTGACTTAAGGTACGGCTTAAGCTACGTTGGCCGAATATGCCATAAGACCAATTTTCGCATGACGCGGATGAAACAGTGGTATTTTAATGTGTTTAAAGAAAACTGCGCCTTAATCAAATACAAACATTCCACATGTTTCTATGACAAAGAAATAAAATAATAATCCATGTGCGGACATACATGTATATGTTGTGATCTCACGTTGAAAAATGTGTATAAACGTACACTATTATGTGGTTTAATATACGTGAACTTCATAACAAACATTTCATGCGATGGATATGCGACTTTTATGAGAAAACAAGATCACAACAGTACTTAAACCTTTGTTTTTAATTAAATAACTTTGAAACGACAATTGTCTATGTTATTTATAAGTCAGGATATACGCTGTTAACTTTTTTAAAGATATTTCTTCTTATTGCTCATACTTCGACGACTGCAAATCCAATTTGTATTATAATACTACCCAATACTGTTTAATATTGTATTGCTCTAATATGAGTGACACCTTCATTAAAAAAAAACATTAATAGCATTTGATAAAATAAAAACAATTTAAGTTGATGTATGTTCTAATACATTTATATTAACACATGTTAAATTTTTCGTTGGTTATATTTTTCACGGTGATATTAATCAGAGGGGGCCACTTTGTATGTTAGCATGTGTAGTATAAGTATGCTCATCTTAATCCAAACTTAAAAAATAAGGACACATTAAAAAAGTTACTTATGTGTTCATGAACATTATTTAAGTTCAATGACTCGTTCCACAATTTTTTCTTGGGGACCACACAAAACGCTTGCTAAAAATATATTAAGGAAAATATGCGACGATCCCGTTAAATCAGATTTGTATTTGACGACTTGAAAGTTAAAATGAAAGAACTAATGGAGAACGTGAATTATTGCTCTCACCGATGGTGCTCACAATGAACACAAACAACATAAAGAAGTGAAACTCCAGCTGCTGGAGCAGTATTGCATTCTCATTAATATATACAATTAATTTGGCCTTTATTTAAGGCAAGTGACCAATTGCTAAAACAGTACAAATCAGCACAATACAAAAGCAACATAAACACGTATAAGAATAAAGCTGGGGTCACCGCCTTGGAACCGTCAATGCAAAGCATTGGGGGTTTAAACCGGTTTAAAAGCGCTCAACCTCACACTTGGCCGAGCACTATTCATGATACATATAATTGTAAATAAAATTTAACCTCAAAGCATTGCAACTCAAATTAAAAAATAATACAATGGATTTAAAACGCATTCAATTTAATTACTATTTAATTCCTCAATCGTAGGAAAGAGATCAGAGCAACAGAGTTACAACTTTTTGAGGAACGATGAAATAAAATTAAGAACGATTGTCAACTACATCATACATCATTTCTTTTTAGAAAAAGATTAAGAATAAAGCATCATAAAGTTAATATGTCAGATCATCATCGCGCAAATACAGGAACACGCAGCAATAATGGCTGTAAAACATCCATATTACATAACTTGGTTGTTTATGTGACTGCTAAAAAATAAAAATAAATAAGAAACGCCCGTCAGAGAGAACACCCAATTACCTATGTATGTAGCCTAAAACAGTGAAAGTGTGTCGTACGAAGAAATTTAGAAGCGATGACAAGATGACGTAATCAAATATCATTAAAGGGGCAGTACTGTAAAATAAAAAATAAAAAATATTAAAGGGGCAGTACTGTAAAATCGAATTACCAATAAAACCAGTTTTGGTTATATAATATATAAGAATCAAACATATAAAATGGTCATTCCATTAATAATTCCATTTTTTTAAATAAGAAAGATACCATCAAGGAACGGAAAATTCACAATTTCAAAGTTAAAGTCGTCCCGTTTGTCGTATAAACTTGTCCTAATCATATTATTATTAATAGTAAGACGTAAGTCTAAATACGCAGCATCTGTATTTGATTTACACGATCTATTTAAGACTAGTTCGTTCGGGTAGATTGTGTGAATATATTGTTTAAAGTGTGTGTTATCTAAATTAAGTATGTCATCAATGTACCTACTAGTAAGGTTAAAACGTTGAATCAAATCGAGCTGTTAAGTTTTCGATAACTCTAACATAAAATCGCTTTCATAACAATAAAAAAGATCAGCTATAAGTGGCGCACAATTAGTACCCATAGAAACCCCGATAATTTGTTTAAATATTTACCATTAAATTCAACGAACAAGTTATCCAGAAGAAAAGTAAGTGCTGCACACAGGTCAAGACAAGTCCAAATGTTGTATTTATCTAATATCTGATTTAAAAAATCTGTTTTAGTGTTCAAAGCAAGATACGAACACTTCTCTCTATCAAATGTTTTTTTTTTTTAAATTAAAAAAAGTTTGGATTTTATTAAAGTGTACGGAAACGTTTTATATAGTGTATAAAAATCATATGTGCTTACTTGTGACAACTTATATTTATTCTTTGCAATTTTATCAATAACTTCTAAGGAAATTTTTATTGACCAAAATATGTTTACAATACTATTTTCATAAACTTTATTACAATATTTAGCTATTTGATATCTAATAGCACCCAATGCAGATGTTAGATACACTGATAATTGCTTGGTGGTACAAGACATTGACTTAGCGATAAAACGATTTTATATGGCGTTTTATATAATTTAGGTATCGAGTAAAGTGATGGCAATTTCTTGTCAGTAATATTTACTATTACATTTATTTTTTTGCATTCGGCAATATGGTCGGCAATAATTTCATTAGGTTGCTTAATGTAATCACAATATGATGTAGTTTGTGAATGTTCATGTGAAATAGTTTGAACATAAAACACTCGTCATATTATTATAACATTATTAGCAGCCTTATCTGCAGGAACTATGACGAATTTAGATTTTAAGACGTCAAGCAATGTACTTTATTTATTAAATTTAAGTGAATGTGGTTTTGCCAAAGGATTTGTATTATAAAAAAATATCATGACCATACATAATGCTTAAGTTTTCCATTCATTGAGTGCAGTTATTTGAGCAGTTTCCTTCCTAAACCATGAAGAACAATATTCCTGTAAAGATTTTTCGATTTTCTTAATGTAGTTATCAAAATCGTTAGGAATAGGAAGTCTATACTTAGGGCCTCTGCGTAGTTAATTGCTTAGGTTTTATTTTGAATGAAATTAAGATTGCCAGTAATAACATGTCCTACTGGACTATATAAATATTTTGAATTAGAACATGGTGTAGGACAATTTCTTATTACATTAATATCTGTGGAAATAAAATTATAATTAAACACGATACTTCTAACAGGTTTACTTTATTTGTAGCAAATAAGTGGTGATTCAGTATTGCGGAAATAAGGGAGTATCCACCGGCGCACATTTTTATCATTGGTCAATTAAATCAAGACCTATATTACAAAACTCAATTTTGATACGATTTCTCGATTTGTTATGTGAACTTTCAATGAAAGGTTTAAGATAATAGTCAGTGAAATATTTAATAATACAAGCACATTCATACAGAGGGTCAGATTGAAGTAAAATAAGTTTACATTCCGTATCATTATGCGCCAAAGAAGATACAGAAAAAGAGCAAAGTCCCCTTGGTAATTTTTGTTTACCACCATTTTGTAATAATGTGTAGAAGACATTTAAAGAAAGCTGTCGTTTAAAATTACGGCTTATGTTACCATTTTTCCTTATGCCGTGTGAACGTTTATTTCTAATACGTTTACTGAAATGAGAAAATGAAATAATCAATTTATTTTTAGAAATAGTTCAAACATTTAATATATTATCATTTAAACCAAGTGGGTTAGCTGTTTGTAAACATTTAATCCATTCAAATTCCGACACGCTCCTTGCTTTTAATTGGTAATGATTTGAAGTACTATTATCAAAAATAAATTGTTCAAAAGGGTGAATAGAAACATGTGTTACGCTATGACCCGTTTATTAAAGTGCCCGTAAATAAAGTTAAAAATGTATTGTTATTTTTAATTTTATAAAAATGTCCCCTAAAACGTGTTTAAGTGATCTACCAGTCTTCCCAACGTATTGCGCACCACAACAGGGTACTTTTCAAGTAACGATATACACTACATGCATAGAATTTCATGAGACATCGGATTTAATGTTAACTGAAAATTTGCGATTATTAACAGATGAAAGAATAAAAGAGGACCTATTTAAAAACTTGCAACATAAACACTTCTTAGAGTTGCACTCTTTTATTGTAGGATAGCGCTAACACGGGGCTTAATTACGATGCAAATTAGAACCTTGTTGTATAGTATCTCCAATGCAAGATGCTCGAAGTAAACTAATTTTGACTGTAGGCTTAGAAAAAAGTAATTGTCTATATATGAACGGCAAATGAATACTAAGTGCAATCGGAATTCTCAATTGGGAGAGAACAACTTTAGGTGTTTTTGTTATCAATTTGTTCATAGTTTTATAATTTGTCGAAACCACCATTCTTGTAGTTACATTAATACACATTGCCAATTCATCATACATAAAAGAGTAAAAGGCAGCTTGTCAGATAAAGGTCTGTAAAAATTCAGTTTAACCTGCAGAATTCTCAATTGATGAACATACAAGTTTACACTATACATACAGAAAATGTCAAAGAATCATAGTAAAAGAAAGATCTTAAAAAAGGTTTCTAAAAATAATAAAAATTACAATACCGCTACCAGCCTCTGAAGGCTGAAAATATAACAACATCGAAGATGTGTACGGGGATACACGCTACTGCACCCACGCAGAACACGTCAAACAATTGTGCAATTCAATATAAAGAAGTGAAACTCCAGCTGCTGGAACAGTATTGCATTCTCATTATATACAATTAGTTGGTCCTTTATTTAAGGAAACTGACCAATTGTTAAAACGGTACAAAACAGCACAATACAAAACAACATAACCACATATAAGAATAAAGCTGGGGTCACCGCCTTGGAACCATCAATGCAAAGCACTGGGGGTTTAAACCGGTTTTAAAGCGCTCAACCTCACACTTGGCCCAGCAATACTAATGATACATATAAGTGTAAATAAACTTTAACCATATACGTGAAAATAAAATTTAACCTCATAGCGTTGTAATTCAAATTAAACAATAATAAAAGCGAATTAAAACGCATTCAATTTAATTACCATTTAATTACTCAATGGTAAGAAGAGACCAGATCAAAAGAGTTACAACTTTTTGAGGACCAATGAAATTAAATTATGAACAAGTGTCAACTACATCCCTTCTTTTTAGGAAAATATTCTTTTACGGTTCGTACTGCACGTAATATTGCGTCAGTTAAACAACAGTGTATGGACTCTGTATACAAAGTGGAGCAATTTTATCCAACCGATTGGGATTCTTGATCAATCTATCCATTAGATTCTTAAAAGCACTTCTACTTATTTAATGATATGTTTATGCATTCAAGATTGTGAAACATATTTCAATAGAAAATGTTGGCGCGTTCAAAAACGCTTGCCCATGCAATATATTCGGTTTATTATTAACCGTCTTTCGGAGTTTTGATTTGCAATCATCACAACTCTGCCATTTAATTCGAATCTAAACTTATCTATTTTATGATATTACGAAACAATGCATTTATGCAAAAATACGCTTAACAACTTCACATTTGATTATTCAATGTATTATTAACTACAGGTACTATCATCGTCATAATGTGTTTTAGGGTCAAAGCGAAAGATGTTTTGCGAATGCTGCGGCGCTAAACAAAAAGTGACTTCGAATTTTTGCAAAGAATGCGGAACGAAAATTGAAAGGCAATCAGACGGTACGTGTGTTTTTTGTGTACTTCTGCGAATATATTTAACGTTCATGCATCTTTTAATTCAAAATGGAAACTTCGTTTTTAGATAAAATAGTACATTTGCACACTGTCCACTTGTGACTTCATATGCCAATAAAAATTACAAACAAAATAATAGAAAAACATTATGCGTGTAACAGCATACCGCTGTTGTTATGTTCGTTAATGTTTGTAATGTTTAGAATAAATGTGTTTGTCCATTAAAGTTGATGGAATCTATAGTGCATATTGCAGAAATAAATTTCGACAAAGACAAATGAACGACGTCTTGAATGCATGTACACAATCCAGCGCTGTAAGGCCAACACAATAACATTTATTTGCTTAAGAACACTAATTTAATGATAGATGTTTCTCTGGTATAAACGACAAAAGGCACTCAAGCCGAATTCGCTTGAGGGTTAATGGCATGGTAGTTTAAAATACTCACGAACAAACTAAATCGTTCAATCTGATTTCAGGATGTTGTGACGGTAGAAGGCAAGGATCTGAAAAGGCAGAACTATCTTCACAACTGGAAGCAACGTCCCGTTTTCCTTCCCGTTTGAATGATGGGAGTGAAGAAATTGACATATACCATAGACAACCAGTATCAAATAGCGAGCGGCCAATTTCGGGTAAAGACGGACGAAAAGAATGGCCTTGTCAAAATGAAGAAGTTGAAATTGATTTCGCAGAACTTGGCACTGACTGGTATGAAGATGTTCCGGTAAGAATTTACATGTTTATTATATGAATTGATACATAACAAACGAATTTCCCACTCACGTGGACGTTACGACATCGGGTCTGAGTACAATCACATTCAGAATGCGCTGTGCATTAGGATTAGAACGCAGCCAACGGAATCTCACAACCCTCTAGTCATCCTTAAAATGACTCGGTTATATTAGTTTAGATCATGATTGTACATTGATCTGATAGGGATGCTATTATGAAAACAATATGAAGTTGAGAATGTTTAACTATATGAGAATCAAATTTTGAAATATGCGGAGAGATATTTAAGTAGTACATGCAAAAGAACATTCTCGATGATGTAACAGCGCAAAACAAGTAAAATATCAAATGAAGCAATTTTATTAACTGATCTAAATCTGGCTTTGTAAAACTCAAGAATGCATACTGATAGGCCCTTAGCGTATAGGGCTACTGTGCTATATAATCAAAATGTTATAGATTTTAAAGCATTGCAACATTTATTGCATTTAAAGACATCAGTTATCATTAAAAAAACTACCTATATTTCACTCAAAACTGAACTGATGCATTTATATGTTTATGTTTATATTTGAAGTTGCTTGGTACGAAATATATACGATACATTTCGCTTAATACAAAACGTTGTGTGCCTAGTCGATTTCTTTTCGATGCCTCTCACGTTCTCGGTATTGGTGAAACTATAGCATTAATACAAGAAAAAGGTTGCTTATTGAACGATATAATGCGTGTTTTTTTTCGGTAAGCGAGGTTCGTTTGATCGGTTTCCTGCATATTTACAGGGTGGGCTTTTTATTCGATATGACTTTGGTATCTGTCATTATCAGTTATAAGGCTACGAACGTGCACGATTTTTTTTCAATTTCTTTCGAGGTTGGAGATATAACATAAGATTCGTATTGGTCAAGATCAACGTTCGCATTATGAATTGTAATCCGTTTAAACTATGTATTATGTGGATGTTATATATAACAAACTGTTTGGCAAAACTATTGTTTAAGGTGTAACCATGATCAATCGTTATTCTAATATTTATATTTTAACGGGTTTCCAAATGCTTTACCGCAAAATTCACTTGAAACTAAATATAACCAGATATCAGAAGAAGAGATGGCTGAGTATGAGACAATGTTGAGAGACAGCGGCTACAGCGAACTTATCAAGAAACTAGACGAATCGAATAGCGAATGGAGCCATTCGACAATAAACATTGCCGTAACAGGTGAGGCGGGGACAGGTAAATCTACGTTAATAAATTCTTTAAGGGGGTTGAAAGCAGACGATGATGGCGCAGCAAAGACTGGGTGCACAGAAACTACAAAGATGATTACTTGTTATCCGCACCCAGAATATCCCTACCTAAATGTGTGGGACCTACCGGGGGTTGGGACTCCAAATTTAACGCGTGAACAATATTTCCAAAGTGTTGTTGATTTTAAGAATTATGACTTTTTGCTCCTTGTTTCAAGCACTCGTTTTAAGGAAAATGACATGTGGCTGGCAACAATCATTATGGAATGTAAACCAAGCGCAAACTTGTTTTTTATCAGAACAAAAATTGACAACGACTTGGAAAACGTTAAACAAGAACGGCGGAAGTCTTTGAATACAGGAGAACTCACAAATATAGTAAAACAGATTAAAGAAGACTGTCTTGAAAATCTCAAAAAAGGAGGAATAAAAGACCCTAAGGTTTTTGTGATAAATAGTCACAAAACTGAAACGTTTGAGTTTCATAAACTAAACGTGACTTTGATCAAAACTGTTTCTGACTTGAAACGAGATGCAATGACACTTTGTATAGCCACCCTCAGTGAAGACATACTTATTAAAAAAGTTGAGGTTTTAAGCAAGCGAATTTCCAAAATTTCAAACAATGCCGCTTTAAGAGCGGCTTTCTCCAATCGCGAAAACAATCAAAATCGTGAATTAAAAATTCTAATGAATGAAGCGATTCTGTACACAAGACATTTCGGAGTCAGCACAGAATCCTTGAATCTTGTTGCTAAGAAATTTAGAAAAGATATGAGTGAGCTGAAGAACACCATTCACGTGCAATCTGCTGGGATTTTGGAATCCGAGACGAGTTTTGAAAAGTACTATGAACGGTTTGAAGAAAAATATAATTCTTCAATTGTTGACAGAATTCCAGTGATTGGTCCCCAAAGGAAATTTCGAAAGGTTCAGCGCCAAAGCGCAGCTGTACTCAAAAGTATCTTGAATATGTGTAAATCTGAAAATCAACGACTTCAGACCCAAATTGCTCTTTGGACAAACACTCATAGTTAATTATAATCCATAGCACCGTAATGATTTTTTTAACTTTGTGTTGATTCAAAAAGGTACACAATTCCAAACACGCATAATTTCTGTACCAAACAATAAAAAAGGTATTAAGAGAAAACATTTGCGATATATTACTCCAGTGTTAATATCGTGTTGCTTTTTATAATGTGTGTGTTCCATTTAACGCAAATAAAACCGAACATTTCGGAGTCGGGTCCACACTAGACATCGATGATGAAACCGCGTTTAGTATGTGTTTCGTATGTCATGGTTGTTAACTTTCTTTATTGCAATAAATATATATATATTATAACGACCGACGTTGTTATATACTGTGTAGTTTTTTTTGTAGCTGTTTGTTGTATTACTTCTTTAACTTTAAGTTTTAAATAGCTCATAAAACGTTTAAAAAATGCTTAAATGATTGTTAGATCTCGTAGTAATCAATGATGAGCTTTATGGATACCATGATGGCCATCGTTGGTAAATGAATGCGTGTGAGTTAACGGTTTCTTCTAACGTCTTCACTACCGCTCATTGGGTCATTGTCGACCTGAAATGGTCCACAAGTCACCCGGGGTGACTAGAATCCGATTCATGTCACTCTGGGGTGACTTCAAGCCGACGCTAGTCAGCCCCGGGTGACTAGAATCGGCTTCATGTCACCTCAGGGTGACACGAATCGGCTTCTAGTCATCCCCTGGTGATAAGAATCGGCTTCTAGTCACCCGTGTATTTTTTTTCAAACAGCATCGCATCGCATTTCGATGTCGTAAAAAGCGCGCGCGCGTTCGACCAGAAAGCGGCTTATTCCGAAAACAACAACAACAACAAAATGTAAATAAAAATAGAAAACGAACGACCAAATAATGTATATTTTGTTGAAAAAGTAAAATTGTTGACGCGGGTGACTTTATGCTGATTTCGAGGGTGACTAGAATCGGCTTGAAGTGACCCCGGGTGACAAGAATCGGCTTCATGTCACCCCGTGTGACTACAATCGGCTTCATGTAACCCGGGGATGACTAGCGTCGGCTTGAAGTCACCCTAGGGTGACAAGAATCGGCTTCTAGTCATCCCCGGGTGACTTGTGGGCCATTTCAGGTCGATAATGGCCCATTGAGCTTCACTACCTAAGCAAATGTTAACGAATCTTCACTGGTAAATCCTAAGGTGACCCGCTTAACAGCTGTTCAACTCTTTCCGGTCCGCTACATCTGTTAATCACCAGAACTAAATATATTTCACAAATTAAAACTTCACAAATCGAACCCATAGGTCAAAATGCTGCAATAATTGTATGTGACATAAGAAAGTAGTTATCTGAAATTATTGTTCAAATCATGCCCTGTATTGAAAATTCTCTAACCCTAAATAATAAGATTATTTATATTTGTCTTTTCTTTAACAAATACAAGAGGTGAAATATTAAAAATGGTACGTAATATTCTGGTTATCTACTCAGTTTGTTTGTTGTATTAAGTCGGAATAGAAATATGAGTGTGGGTTTTTCAACTATTTTACTGAATTTACTTAATTACCACAATTATCGTAATTAATTCACTTCATTACCACAATATTTTTTTTAATTCATAACACAATAACTCACACAGCTTTTATATTTGGTATGTTACATCTGATTGTTGCCATCTACCACGAGAGTATTTAAATCATGCGCCGTCCTTAAAAGCTTACCACGTTAATGGGTGAGCAGGTGAGCGATTAAGGGCCATTTTTGTTTAAAATGAATCACTTGATTTAGTTTAGTTGTGTAATTATAAAATTGATGTTTGTACATGTATATGTTTTAGTTAAAATGAGTGCACCATATAACCGACTTAATTGTTTTCCTATCATTATTGTATCTGTTTAAATCACTTTATCTCATATAACGCTCGCATTTATTAAATGAAAAATGACTATGTATGTATTCATTCAATTTTAATTGTATCATTTGACGTGTAAATTGTGTTGTTTTTTGTTGTTTTTAACTATTATGTAGTGTCTGTTTACTTAATAATGAGAAAAAAATGCGATAATGATGGGATATCTGATACTTTATGAATTCAGATTATTTAATAGATTTTCAATTTACTGATAGGAAATAAATGTTTATCTGTAAGTCATGGTTCAATGACTGGAATTAACTTTTTATGT